>NC_057810.1:89034376-89334376 GCF_018294505.1 Triticum aestivum
GGGAGGGGTCGGGGGTGGATGAACAGTGAGCGGTGGGGTGGATGAATAGGACCTCGTGGCATTACCTCTAGATGAACTGGGACCCCGATCAATCGACCCGGTTGGGGCTGGATGAACAGGACCCCGTGGAGGGCTGGATGAACAGGACGACCCCGTGGAGGGCTGGATGAATAGTAGATGGTGGAGGGGTGGATGAACAGTAGCCCGTGGAGGGGTGGTTGAATAGGAGCCCATGGAGAGGGGTTGTTGAACAGTAGCCGGTGGAGTAGCGCGCGATGGAGGCTAGACGAACAGGAGCCCGTGGATGAACAGTCACAGGTGGAGGCTGGAGGAGGTCGACGTTGGATCAACAGTAGCCCGTGGAGGCTGGAGGAGGTCGACGGTGGATATGGACAGTATCCCGTGGAGTCCCGTTTTGCGGTACGCCACACCCCTCCCGATGAACAGGGCCCCCGTTTCGACCGTAGCGCTCCAACACAAGTCTGTTTCATCCGTTTTGCGGTACGCCACACCCCTCCCGATCAACAGGACCAAGTTTCGACCATAGGAGGTCCAACACAAGTCCGTTTACTCCATTTTGCGGTACGCCAGACCCCTCCCGATGAACAGGATCCCATTTCGAACGTGGCCGGTCGAACACAAGGCCGTTTCCTCCGTTCTATGGTACGCCAAGCCTCATTTCCATCGCCTATTCCGTCCAATCCCTCCCGATGAACACGACGACGCATTCCGTTCCAAACCAGCTGGTTGGCTCCCCATGAACACGACGACAATGTTGTTTCTCAGTTTCGACCCAGCCATGTACATGAGCCCTGGCCGTAAGTATGCGCGAGTAGGCATTCGAGACACCACCTGTATGTACACATACGTGGCCGTATTTTCTTTCTTGCACACTGGCCACTGTACGTACGTGTACATGCTATGTACGCGCCTCTACTACGACACGTGTGCGCCTCTACATCCACCAGTATGTACGTACACGTTCATGACTAGAAGGACAACGCTATGTACGCTTCGACCAGGTGGGTCCCGACTGTCAGGCACTTCCTTGCGTGCGAAGATGGAGCTGGTGGGTCCCAGCAGTCAGGGCGCGAATCATTTTGTTTTTGCCCGAGCGCACTTCCTTGCGTGTGAAGATGTAGCTGGTGGGTCCTAGTAGTCAGGGGGAAACGTTTTTTCGCAAAATACGGTGGCCCGTCCAGTGGGTCCCTGCTGTCAGGTGGAGGAATCATTATTTTGCACGTAATAAGGAGGCACTTCCTTACCACGGCCATGGATCCAGGTACAGTCCACGTCCGATGAAAGTCGTTCCTTGACCATGTTGACCACGCCTCACCGAGAGCACCAGGACGATGGACAACTGCGAGGCCTAGGAAGGGGATGATGCTGAGCCGGGGAAGACGCGGCAGTGGGTACCCACGCGTAGAGGAGTATGAAGGTTCACTGGTTCGGCTGCGGTGTGAGGCTGCGGTCGCTGCAGAATAACAGGGGGTGTGGGTTAATAGAGGGATGTCCTGGCCAGCGGTGGGACTAGTAGGGGGCGGTGAGGCCTCCGCGACATCATAGCCGGCCACGGGAGGAAGGAGCATGCGGCACAACCGGCACTGCTTTGGGCGGCTGGAGCAAGAAGACCAGAGGTTGAAGAAACACTACGACCGTTGGATGGACACCGTATGGTCATTGGAGCTAGAATCGTTCATATTGACTAAGTTTACAAAGCCCTCCGTCCCCGTCAACTTAGTAGGCCCACAACACTACAAAAAAATACAGTTCTGTGATGATACGTGTTTGTCACAGTAGGTCATGTTTTTTGTCATGCATGTACATCCATGACGATTTTATGACAGAATCAAGATAGTCATACATGTGTTGTGTAGAAGTGTTCCATGACATTACCAAAATTATCATCACGGAAGTGTCCACATCCATGACAATAAATCGCGCGTCACAGAAGTGCTTTCATCAAGAGTGACCAACATGTAGCATCCACCGTAACAAAACGCTGTTAAGCTACCGGGTCGGGTTTTGGATCCGATAACCCGTTAATAGCCCCGACCAATGGGGATTTTCCACATGTAAAATCATCATTGGCTGGAGTAGACACGTGTCAGCTCCGCGTGGGCGAGACGCGCCTATGATATGTTGACACGTGGACCGGCCCATCAAGTTTAAATGGGCCAGCCCAACTAAAGACCCGCAAGATTTTGTGGACCATAATGGGCCAGCCCAGCTAAAGGCCCACGAGATTTTGCGGACCATAATGGGCCGGCCCAGCTAAAGGCCCACAAGATTTCGCGGGCCAGAATGGGCCGGCCTAGGTAAAGGCCCACAATATTTTTGTGTGCCATAATGGGCCGGCCCAGGTAGAGGCCCACAAGATTCTTGCGGATCATAACGGGTTGGCCCAGCTAAAGGCCCATGAGATTTTTAGGACCCTAGTAGGCCGGCCCATTAACTGGCTGCCATGTCTTGGGCCAAATGCCGGCCCATATTTGATCCGGTCCATTAATGGCTTGGCACGTTCTGGGCCTAATAATGGCCCATATGAGATCCGGCCCATC
This sequence comes from Triticum aestivum, assembly GCF_018294505.1. Lineage (NCBI taxonomy): Eukaryota > Viridiplantae > Streptophyta > Magnoliopsida > Poales > Poaceae > Triticum > Triticum aestivum. The sequence goes on from NC_057810.1 coordinate 89,036,938, forward strand.
AAAATCCTACCATGTTCTGGGCCAAATTACGGCTCAGATCAGGTCCGGCCCTTTAAGAGGCTTTGGGCTAAATTATGGCCCATATTAGATTCTGCCCGTCAACTAGACGCTATGCTTCTGGGCCCACTTGCTAAAGGCCCATTTAGTAATTTGGCCTAATATTAGTTTCCGCCTATTAAGGGCCTGTTTAACATTTCAGCCCTATATTAATTTCGGCCTGTTAAAAGCCCGTCATATAGTGGGGCTAACTACAGCCCGGTTTGCATCCGGCCTGCTCGCAGCCGATATCTGATTGGGACAAACAAGGACCGAGACAATTTTGGCATGTTAAAGCCCGTGATTTGATTCGCACAATCATGGGCCGGGGTCCATTTCGGACTGTTGCCGGCCCGTGAGTTGTTCGGCACGTTTCAGGCCCAACCTACTTCTCAGCCTCCTAAAAGCCCATTGATTTTTCTTGCGAAAAGAGGGTCGGGGGTTACTCAGCCTATTAAAGGCCCGAATCTACTAGTGGGCCAGTTTATTTTTGGCCTTTTAACGGCCAAAGTTTACGGGGCCCATGATGCGGATCATACATCGCGATTGCATGAAGGCCCGATTATGTACCGTAATTTTATGGTTTGGCCGGTTTACTGTGAAGACATGATATATATACAGTAAAATAACTGCAGCATCGTGAATAAGAAAAAACCTAGACTATACAATAAAGAAATTACGGCATATTACGTCCACTAGGCATCAAAGTTTGCCACTATGATAATAAAGCACAAGCAGACAACAGATTACATACACTAGGCATCAAAGATCGCCACCAGTGCAAATAAACACGTCGACAAAATAATATACAAAACTGACAGCACTTCAATAGAGTTCAAGAAAGGTTAGCCCTACTGGGGAGCTGCAGTGCAAGCAGCTGAGCAAGCTGATCAGACTGCGCTTGTTCAACACTTATATCTTCCTCACTCTGAAAGATAAACAAGCAGACAGATGACAGGTTTTGCACATAAAAGTATCAGTGCTGACAATTCATCACATTTATTACTGACGAATAAAGTGACACAGTTTAAAATTGCATTAACACAATATGGTATTGATCAGGTCAAGACATGGCAGGAAATGACATTGTGATGGAGTTGGCAGCTTCACGACACCACTGGATTACAGATCAAGGACTCATAAGTATCAATAGTTAGTGTGATGTCAATTTATCCCATTTCAGATTGGCAAATAAAGAGATGGTTTAAATAATACTCCCTCCATTCCTAAATATAGGGTGTATAGTTTTTGGCACGGAAATTAAAGAACGTATGTGGAGGGAAAATTTCACAAGTTTTGGGTGAGATTACACCTGACTAATTGACACAAGAAAATAGAGGAGTTTGCATGATATAAGGAAATGTAATCAAATCCCTACAAAAAAATCCAAATGAGTGGTGCAACGCAATACACCTTATATTTCGGATTTTTTCTCAAAAACCTATACACCTTATATCAAGGAATGGAGGGAGTAGTAGAATGATATGACATTGGTCATAGTTAAAAAATTGCAGAATATGACATTGTGTTGTAGTGGGTAGGTTCACCACACCACTGGATTACGGATGAAGAACAAAAGCATACATGAAGTGCAAAAGAAGAGCACTTGCTCTGTATAGTTTAATTTACATGGTATGAAGAAGGAACTTGGTTGTACAACTGAAAACTTAAATTGAGAAGGACAAAGTTTTGTTTATGAACTACATAATAAACTTTAAACATGCAATTTGATGCAAACACCGAAAATAAACAGCTGTTGTAGTCATGCCTAACCAATTATACACAACAAAGTTTGAAGGCTTGAGAAGAAGAAACTTACATTATTGGTGAAGACAGACTCTATAAAGCCCTTGTCCATGCTGATGGGGGGGGGGGGAAATTCAAGAAGTTTACCACAGAATCTTCTTCATAAGCATTGCCTTTATTCTACATTTTGTTAAGACTAAATATTGATGTGATAATATACGAAAAAATGGAGAATATTTAAGATAATATGAAGATTTATGCTACATAACCAAGTAGATATAAATGTAAGTGCAGCGATACAGGCAAAAGTTACAACCAAGAGCAATGCACAGCTAAACTTCTTCAGTACCAACCTTATGGTAAGAGTAAATATAAATCTGGTGTGTAGAAAGTGGACAACAAAGGAAAATAAGCTGCAGAGTGATGGTACATGAACAACTACTAGTCAATATAAGTACACTGATAAAGGACAACATGTACTTACAAGAACAATGGAGAGCTAAAAAAATTTATTGGCATTGGATATATTCTACACTAATGTAACCTTTCATTCAGATCAGATAATTTGGAGCGAACAATTGATAAGCAAGCTATCATACATACTGTTGTCACATAATGAACCAGGTATGTATGCAAGTACAATGATATAGGACAATAGGTACTAACAAGAGCAAAGCAGCGGACAACATATTTGCGATATCATGTCGTTCTTTTCAATCCGGAATTCTTCTTCAAGCAGATTTCCTGCAAAAAGATCCATAAGGCACATGCGGAAATGTAGAAGTTCAAATTGTCATGTGATTTCATAGACAGTACCTCATCCTGGGAATGAGACCATTGCATAACAAGGTTTTTCCATTCAATGTCTTCTAAATTTAGCACAGGAGCCTTCACCGGAAATTCGTTTATAGACTTGCCATCAAAGTGTGATTTCCTCAGGTAACACCGATACTGCTGCAATGCTTCCTTGAAAAGCACAAGCAAGCTTGGCTCGTCATGACTATCCAGATTGACCCTCTCCTAGTTACCACAATGTAATGTAAATCATTGATGTGTTCAATCAGCAGAAAACAGGAAAATAATAACCATGAATAATAGCACTTACACGTAAGTTGGACAGGAAGATGTGAAAATGGTGTTTGTCTTGACTATAATCTTCCCATGAGGGGAATATGTGCATGTAGTCCCTAACAACATTGAAAGCATTGTCTTTTAAACTGAGAATAAATGGAATGGGGTTCCAATCTGCACGAATTGGCCGTCTCTGCAGTTGGGATAGGTCTTCGGCCGGTGGACTTGTTGTACTTTTTGCTAGAGTGGGATTTTTCTGTGGTACGGCTGGTGCTATGGCAAATGAAATCGGTATACCTTTTGCTGGAGTGCGGGTCCTGTGTGGTGGGGCTAGTGGTGTGGCCAGTGAAGTATGCGTATAGTCTGCTGGAGTCGATCCTATGTTTTGTGTCACTAGTTGTACAACCAATATAAGTGGCCTGCTGTCTGATTTATCCGGCACCACCACGTTTTTCAAGGACTTTGCTGGTGCTCCTTGATGACCCACAAGTGTAAGGGATCTATCTAGTCCTTTCGATAAGTAAGAGTGTCGAACCCAACGAGGAGCAGAAGGAAATGATAAGCGGTTTTCAATAAGGTTTTCTGCAAGCACTAAAATTGTAGGTGATAGATAATTTTATCATAAGATAAATAGTAATGAGTAACAAGTAAATAAAGTAAATAAGGTGCAGCAAGGTGGCCCAATCCTTTATGTAGCAAAGGATAAGCCTGGACAAATTCTAATAATGAGAAAGGAGCTCCTGAGGACACATTGGGAATTATCGTCAAGCTAGTTTTCATCACGTTCATATGATTCGCGTTCGGTACTTTGATAATTTGATATGTGGGTGGACCGGTACTTGGGTACTGCCCTTACTTGGACAAGCATCCCACTTATGATTAACCCCTATTGCAAGCATCCGCAAATACAACAAAAGTATTAAGGTAAACATAACCATAGCATGCAACATGTGGATCCAAATCAGCCCCTAACGAAGCAACGCATAAACTAGGGTTTAAGCTTCTATCACTCTAGCAACCCATCATCTACTTATTACTTCCCTATGCCCTCCTCTAGGCCCAGTAATGGTGAAGTGTCATGTAGTCGATGTTCACATGACACCACTAGAGGAGAAGACAACATACATCTCATCAAAATATGGAATGAATACCAAATTCACATGACTACTTATAGCAAGACTTCACCCATGTCCTCAGGAACAAACGTAACTACTCACAAAGCATATTCATGTTCATAATCACAGGTGTAATAATATGCAATAAGGATCTGAACATATGATCTTCCACCAAGTAAACCAATAAGTATCAACTACAAGGAGTAATCAACACTACTAGAGACCCACGGGGACCAATTTGTGGTTTTGGATACAAGATTGGATACAAGAGATGAACTTGGGTTTGAGATGAGATGGTGCTGGTGAAGATGTTGATGGAGATTGACCCCCTCCCGATGAGAGGATCATTGGTGATGACGTTGGTGATGATTTCCCCCTCCCTGAGGGAAGTGTCCCCGGCAGAAGAACTCTGCCAGAGCCCTAGATTTGTTCTTCCAAGGTTCCGCCTCGTGGCGGCGGAGTTTCGTCCCGTAAGCTTGCCCACGACATTTTCCAGGGTAAAAGTGATGATATAGCAGAAGATGGACGCCGGACGCCCACCAGGGGGCCCAGGAGATAGGGGGCGCGCCCTATAGGGGGGGGGCGCCCCCTGTCGCCTGGACAGGGTGTGGGCCCCCTGGCCTATTTCGTTCGCTTAGAAATTCTTATAAATCCCAAAAAGTTGTTTCGTGGAGTTTTAGGACTTTTGGAGTTGTGCAGAATAGGTTTCCAACATTTGCTCCTTTTCCAGCCAGAATTCCAGCTGCCGTCATTCCCCCTCTTCATGGTAAACCTAGTAAAATAAGAGAGAATAATGTGTAATAACAGCCCATAATGCAATAAATATTGATATAAAAGCATGATGCAAAATGGACATATCAACTCCCCCAAGCTTAGACCTCGCTTGTCCTCAAGCGGAAGCCGAAATTGAAAAATATGTCCCATGTTTAGAGATAGAGGTGTCGATAAAAATAAAATACGGACATGAGGGTATCATGATCATTCTAATAACAGCAATATATATAGATTCTGTCATATGATTTCCTGTGCTCAAGTAACAAGCAATTCACAATGTCAAGTATGGTTCAAAAACTTCATTGGGAACTAACAAACTATAATCTCAATCATTCAAGCAATTGCAATTTATCGTAACATCAGAAAGAGTCAATAAAAGAGCTTTTTAGCAAGCTCACATACTCAACTATCTCGTAGTCCTCTACAATTTCTAACACTCACGTAGTACTTGTGGTTATGGAGTTTCAGCCGGACACTGAGAAAGATAGGGGCTTATTGTGTTGCCTCCCAACGTATTCACCTTTAGGTGATGTCAACAATAATAGCCCATGCTAACAAACATCCAATTGGATATGTATATCATGATCTTTCAAATACGAAGAGCTTGCCAAAGGATAAAATGAAAAAGGGAAAGGTGGAGATCACCTTGACTCAAGCGCAAAATAAAAGCATAACGTATGAACATGAAGTAAAAGATAGGCCCTTCGCAGAGGGAAACAGAGGTTGTCATGCGCTTTTAGGTGAATGCATAAAATCTTAATGCAAGAGAATGTCACTTTATATTACCCCTTGTGTGTGGACCTTTATTATGCAGTCTGTCGCTTTTATTACTTCCACAACAAGTTCGTACAAAGCTTATTTTCTCCGCACTAATAAGTCATACATAATTAGAGAGCAATTTTTATTGCTTGCACCGATGACAACTTACTTGAAGGATCTTACTCAATCCATAGGTAGATATGGTGGACTCTCATGCCAAGACTGGGTTTAAGGGTTTTTGGAAGCACAAGTAGTATTTCTACTTGGTGCTAGGAATTTGGCTAGCATGAGGGGGAAAGGCAAGCTCAACATGTTCAGAAGGTCAATGACAACAAACTTTAACTGAGATGTGAGAAAACATAAACCATTACGTTGTCTTCCTTGTCCACCGTCAACTCTTTTAGCATGTCATACTTAATGAGCGCTCACAATCATAAAAGATGTCCAAGATAGTATATTTATATGTGAACATCTCTTCCCATATTATTCCTATTAATTTCAACGATGACCAAGGCTACATTCATCAACTCCCAAAAAATTTTATGCCTCATACTTTCTATGTGTGAAGTTATCACTATCCATAAGATCAATATGAACTCTTTTATTCTTTCTACTTTCTCAAGATCATAGCACATAGCTAAGCCCTTGACTGAACACTAATCTTTATTATAGATAGCTCGTGGGCTCGACTACAAAAAAGAGATCACAAAGCAAAACTCAAACTACTTGATATCAAAACTTCAATCTACTAGATCAAGATACTACTAAAAGGATCGAACTAAAAAAAGCGATAAAGATAGGAGTGTGATGGTGATACGATACGGGGCACCTCCCCCAAGCTTGGCAGTTGCCAAGGGGAGTGCCCATACCCATGTGCTTATTTCCTCGGAGGTGATGGAGGTGGTGATGATGATGGTGGATAATCGCACATTGAGCGTAAAAGCTCCTCCAACTTGCGGATAATGCCCTTAAGCCAAGCAATATGATCCTTCAACAAAATATTCTCCTGTGTGAGATACTTGTTCTATATGCGAGCTAACTCAATCATCTTGAAAGCTTCAATCTCTGTTGGAGTAAAGAGGTTAGGTAAAGGTTGAGGGATATCTTCTTCTTTCACCGCCGGAGCTTGAACCTCCATGGCTTCCTTGATCCCTTCATCCTTGTTGATCTCTTCTGGTTCTTCTCTTTTCAGCTCTATCTTCAAAAGCCAAGCATCCTTGTCTTCATTGTTGGAGGAGGGTGAAGCCATGGTGCTCTAAATCTGCAACGAAAACAGCTCGAAACAAAAACAGAGGATATTTGTGTGATACGGTGGTCAAAACCTTCAGGAGTATATATAATGAATTTTTACCGACCAAAATACGTAAAATATGAGAAAACAGAATCCGGGAAGCACATGAGGTGCCCACGAGACAAGGGGCCGCACCCTACAGGGGAGGCGCGCCCTCCACTCTTGTGGGAGCCTCGTGTCCCTTTCGGACTACTTCTTTCTTCCTAAAATTCTTAAATATTCCAAAATTGATAAAAATTGCCATTGGAGTTGTTTTGGAGTCGGTTTACTTACCGTACCACATACCTATGCCTTTTCGGAGTCTGGAACGTTCTGGAAAGTGTCCCTTATGTATTCCACAGGGGTTACGGTTTCAATAATATTAGTTTCAACATTGATAGGATTACCTGAAATATAATGTTTAGTTCTTTGACCGTTTACCACCCTCGGATTTGTGCCTTCAAAGTTGTTGATTTTTATGGCACCAGAATGATAGACCTCCTCAATAACATAGGGACCTTTCCATTTTGAGAGAAGTTTTCCTACAAAAAATATTAAATGAGAGTTGACTAATAACACATAATCTCCTACGTTAAACTCATGCTTTTGTATCCTCTTATCATGCCAGCGTTTGACTTTTGCTTTGAAAAGCTTGGCATTCCCATAGGCTTGGGCTCTCCATTCATCAAGTGAGCTAATATCGAATAACCTCTTCTCACCGGCAAGTTTGAAGCCATAATTGAGCTCTTTAATATCCCAATAAGCTTTATGTTCAAGTTCAAGAGGTAAATGACATGCTTTTCCATAAACCATCTTATAAGGAGACATACCCATAGGATTTTTTTATGCAGTTCTATAGGCCCATAATGCGTCATCAAGTTTTTTGGACCAATTCTTTCTAGATCTATTCACAGTCTTTTGCAAAATTAATTTGAGCTCTCTGTTGCTCAACTCTACTTGACCACTAGACTGCGGATGATAAGGAGATGCTATTCTATGATTGACATCATACTTAGCGAGCATCTTATGGAAAGCACCATGAATAAAATGTGAACCACCATTAGTCATAAGATATCTTGGGACTCCGAACCTCGGAAAAATAACTTCTTTAAGCATTTTAATAGAAGTGTTATGATCAGCACTACTAGTTGGAATAGCTTCTACCCACTTAGTAATGTAATCAACAGCAACTAAAATATGTGTATAACCATTAGAGGCAGGAAAAGGTCCCATATAGTCAAAGCCCCAAACATCAAACGGTCAATAACAAGAGAATAATTCATAGGCATTTCTTGACGTCTACTAATGTTACCTATTCGTTGACATTCATCACAAGATAAGACAAACTTACGAGCATCTTTGAAGAGAGTAGGCCAATAAAAACCAGATTGTAGTACCTTGTGTGCAGTTCTATCTCCAGCGTGGTGTCCTCCATAAGATTCAGAGTGACACTTGCATAGGATCTGTTCCTCTTCATGCTCAGGCACACAACGTCTAATAACACCATCTACTCCTTCTTTATAAAGGTGTGGATCATCCTAGAAGTAATGTCTTAAATCATAAAAGAACTTTTTCTTTTGCTGGTATGTGAAACTAGGCGGTAAATATTTAGCAACAATGTAATTAGCATAATCATCATACCAAGGAGCAGTACGAGAAGCATTGACGACCGCTAATTGTTCATCAGGAAAGCTATCATTAATAGGCAGTGGGTCATCAAGAACATTCTCTAACCTAGACAAGTTATCTGCAACGGGGTTCTCAGCTCCCTTTCTATCAATAATGTGCAAGTCAAATTCTTGGAGCAAGAGAACCCATCTAATGAGTCTAGACTTAGCATCTTTCTTTTCCATAAGATATTTAATAACAGCATGATCAATGTGAATAGTAACTTTGGAATCAACAATATAAGGTCTGAACTTATCACATGCAAACACAACTGCTAAGAACTCTTTTTCAGTAGTAGCATAATTTCTCTGGGCAGTATCAAGAGTCTTACTAGCATACTGGATAACATTCAATTTCTTATCAACTCCTTGTAGTAGAACAACACCTACAGCATAATCACTAGAATTGCACATAATTTCAAAAGGTAAATTCCAATCAGGTGGCTGAACTATAGGTGCAGTGATCAAAGCTTTCTTAAGCACTTCAAACACTTCTACACAATCATCATCAAAGACAATAGGAATATCTTTTTGCAATAAATTAGTCAGAGGCCTAGAGATTTTAGAAAAGTCATTAATGAACCTCCTATAAAAACTGGCATGACCAAGGAAACTTCTTATACCTTTTATGTCCTCAGGAAATGGCATCTTTTCAATAGCATCAACTTTGGCTTTATCAACTTCAAGACCTCTCTCGGAGATCTTGTGCCCCAAGACAATGCCTTCATTAACCATAAAGTGACACTTTTCCCAATTCAGGACGAGACTAGTGTCTTCGCATCTCTGCAAAACTCGATCAAGGTTGCTCAAACAATCATCAAAAGAGGATCCATAGACAGAGAAGTCATCCATGAATACCTCACAAATATTTTCACAAAAATCAGAGAATATAGCCATCATGCATCTTTGAAAGGTAGCAGGTGCATTACATAAACCAAAAGGCATATGTCTATAAGCAAAAGTACCAAAAGGGCACGTAAAAGTAGTTTTAGATTGATCCTTTGCTGACATAGGTATCTGAGAAAAACCAGAATAACCATCTAGAAAGCAAAAATGTGTGTGTTAGGATAGCCTTTCTAGCATTTGATCAATAAAAGGTAAAGGGTACTGATCTCTCTTAGTAGCTTTATTTAACTTACGGAAATCAATTACCATCTAATAACCTGTAATAATTCTTTGCGGGATCAATTCGTCATTATCATTAGGAACGACGGTAATACCTCCCTTTTTAGGAACACAATGGACATGGCTTACACATTCACTATCAGCAACGGGATAAATAATACCTGCCTCAAGGAGCTTTAGTATCTCCTTTCTTACCACTTCCTTCATCTTGGGATTTAATCGTCTTTGAGGATCTCTAACTGGTTTGGCATCTTTCTCCACCGAAATCTTGTGTTGACATAATGTGGGACTAATGCCCTTAAGATCATCCAGAGTATATCCAATAGTTGCTCGGTGCTTCTTCAGAGTTTTCAATAATCGTTCTTCTTCTTTCTCTGAAAGGTTAGCACTAATAATAACATGATATATTTCTTTTTCATCAAGATAAGCATACTTAAGAATATCAGGTAGTGGTTTGAGTTCAAACACGGGATCACCCTTGGGTGGAGGGGGATCCCCAAGAATTTCAACGGGAAGGTTACGTTTCAGCATAGGTTCCTGTTTAAGGAACACCTCATCTATTTCTTCCCTTTCCTTCATAAACATATCGTTTTCATGGTCTAGTAAATATTGTTCTAACAGATCAGTTGGAGGAACAGCAATGGAAGCAAGACCAATAATCTCATCCTTACTAGGTGGTTCCCTTTCACGAGGTTGTCTACTAAACTTAGAGAAATTAAGCTCATGAGACATACCATCTATGCCAATAGTGACGATATTCTTTTCACAATTAATCTTAGCACTAGCAGTATTCAAGAAGGGTCTACCAAAAATAATGGGACAAAAGGCATCTTGTGGGGAAGCAAGAACAAGAAAATCAGCAGGATATTTAACCTTCCCACACAAAACTTCAACATCTCTAACAATCCCAACAGGTTTAATGGTATCCCTATTAGCAAGCTTAATAGTAACATCAATGTCTTCTGATTCAACGGGTGCAATGTCGTGCATAATTTCTTTATATAAATCATAAGGGATAGCGCCAACACTAGCACCCATATCACATAAACCATGATAACAATGATCTCCTATTTTAACAGAAATAACAGGCGTGCCTACGACAGGTCTACGTGTCTTAGTATCTGGCCCAACAATATTAGCAGTGTCACCACAGAAAGAAATGACATGCCCATCTAAGTCCTCATCCAAGAGATCTTTAACCACAGCAATACTAGGTTCAACATTAATTTGCTCAGGAGGTGTATAAGTCCTAGTATTACTCTTACGAACAACAGTCAAAGCTTTAGCATGATCCTTTATCCTAACGGGAAAAGGAGGTCTTTCAACATAAGCAGAAGGAACAATAGGATCACTATAGGTAATAGTCTTTTCTTCAACTGTAATAGGTGCAACTACTTTCACTTCAACAGGAGGATTATATTTAAACCACTTCTCTTTAGGGAGATCAACGTGAGTAGAAAAAGATTCACAAAAAGTAGCTACTATCTCAGAGTCAAGTCAATACTTAGCGCTAAATCCACGAAAAGCATCGGTATCCATAAAAGATTTAACACAATCGAACTTTGGTGTCATACCTGACTCCTTACCATCGTCGGAACCCCAATCTTTAGAGTTGCATTTAATTCTTTCCAATAAGTCCCATTTGAAATCAATAGTCTTCAGCATATAAGAACCAACACAAGAACTATCGAGCAGGTTGCGATTATCGAGAGAAAGCCGAGCATAAAAATTCTGAATAATCATTTCCTGAGAGAGCTCATGATTGTGACATGAATATAACATTGACTTAAGCCTCCCCCAAGATTGAGCAATGCTTTCTCCTTCGTGAGGCCAGAAATTATATATGTAATTACGATCACGATGAACATGATGCATAGGATAGAACTTCTGGTGAAATTCCAACTTCAATCGCTTATAATTCCAAGATCTCGTATCATCACATAGCCTATACCATGTCGATGCATCTCCCTTCAAAGATAAAGGGAAGACCTTCCTATTGACAACATCATCTGGAATACTTGCAAGCTTAAATAATCCACAAACTTCATCCACAAAATAAGGTGTAGATCGGGATGCAATGTTCCATCTCCTGCAAATGGATTAGCTAGCAGTTTCTCTATCATACCCGAAGGAATCTCAAAGTGAATATTTTCATAAAGTTCAGTAGGTTGAGGAGCAACTGTTTGCTCTTTTGGTTGGGGTGAAGATACCCCAAACAAGCCCCTCAATGGATTAGTTTCCATAGTGACAAGTAACAGAAAATTTCAGCACACTATATAAATGTTTCCTTACCAAGTTCCACTCACCAAAAGCGCTACACTCCCCGGCAACGGCGCTAGAAAAGAGTCTTGATGACCCACAAGTGTAAGGGGTCTATCGTAGTCCTTTTGATAAGTAAGAGGGTCGAACCCAACGAGGAGCCGAAGAAATGATAAGCGGTTTTTAGTAAGGTTTTCTGCAAGCACTGAAATTGTAGGTGATAGATAATTTTATGATAAGATAAATAGTAACGAGTAACAAGTAAATAAAGTAAATAAGGTGCAGCAAGGTGGCCCAATCCTTTATGTAGCAAAGGATAAGCCTGGACAACTTCTAATAATGAGAAAGGAGCTCCCGAGGACACATTGGGAATTATCGTCAAGCTAGTTTTCATCACGTTCATATGATTCACGTTCGGTACTTTGATAATTTGATATGTGGGTGGACCGGTACTTGGGTACTTCCCTTACTTGGACAAGCATCCCACTTATGATTAACCCCTATTGCAAGCATCCGCAAATACAACAAAAGTATTAAGTTAAACCTAACCATAGCATGAAACATGTGGATCCAACTCAGCCCCTAACGAAGCAACGCATAAACTAGGGTTTAAGCTTCTGTCACTCTAGCAACCCATCATCTACTTATTACCTCCCTATGACCTCCTCTAGGCCCAGTAATGGTGAAGTGTCATGTAGTTGACGTTCATATGACACCACTAGAGGAGAAGACAACATACATCTCATCAAAATATCGAACGAATACCAAATTCACATGACTATTTATAGCAAGACTTCACCCATGTCCTCACCGACAAATGTAACTACTCACAAAGCATATTCATGTTCATAATCAGAGGTGTAATAATATGCATTAAGGATCTGAACATATGATCTTCCACCAAGTAAACCAATAAGTATCAACTACAAGGAGTAATCAACACTACTAGCAACCCACTGGTACCAATTTGTGGTTTTGGATACAAGATTGGATACAAGAGATGAACTAGGGTTTGAGATGAGATGGTGCTGGTGAAGATGTTGATGGAGATTGAACCCCTCCCGATGAGAGGATCATTGGTGATGACGTTGGTGATGATTTCCCCCTCCCGGAGGGAAGTGTCCCCAGCAGAACAGCTCTGCCAGAGCCCTAGATTAGTTCCGCCAAGGTTCCGCCTCGTGGCGGCGGAATTTCATCCCGTAAGCTTGCCCACGATTTTTTCCAGGGTAAAAGTGATGATATAGCAGAAGATGGACGCCGGAGGCCCACCAGGGAGCCCAGGAGATAGGGGGCGCGCCCTATAAGGGGGGCGCGCCCCCTGTCTCCTGGATAGGGTGTGGCCCCCCTGTCCTATTTCTTTCGCTCAGAAATTCTTATAAATCCTAAAAAGTTGTTTCGTGGAGTTTCAGGACTTTTGGAGTTGTGCAGAATAGGTTTCCAATGTTTGCTCCTTTTCCAGCCAGAATTCTAGCTGCCAGCATTCCCCCTCTTCATGGTAAACCTTGTAAAATAAGAGAGAGTAGCCATAAGTAATGAGATATAATGTGTAATAACATCCCATATTGCAATAAATATTGATATGAAAGCATGATACAAAATGGACGTATCACTCCTTCAGGTTCGGTAATCACTCTCTTCCTTTTTGATGTCTGATGCACAAGAACAACATTTGAGTGGAAAAACATGGTATGATGACAGATGGAATATGTATTGATAATGGATGGGCATGGCATCTCGACATATATGATGAGTAAACTAAGCAAATGGCGGTGCAACAAAGTAGAAGAAATGCAAGACAACATATGCAAGATACACGCATTCAATAAAACCTTGCCAAATTAGAACATGCACCTTGATGGGTGAACAGGACAGGCCATCTGCCTTTGACTCCTCGAGTTTAGAATAGTCATTAGGATCATATTCTAAACAAGAATCAACAGGTGGGGATCATATGAGTTTCATTGCATCCAGAATGGCACTCAGTGCCTTGGTGCCAATTTTGTAAGTCATTGCAGTGATTAGCTTGAACAGTGGTCTACTGCTAGTGCAACTCAAAGCAGCAACACAGATCATAGTGTATATATAACGGGGAAAACCGTAAGCATCAGAGTAAAATCAGCAAACTGGGACTTGCTGGAATATATGTGCTAGTACTGCCAGTATGGCTAGAAAGGCTTCGGATACCAGTTCTCTTCAACTGAAGGTGCGGTACTGTTAATATCAGTGTAACTCTCAAAGGAGACACAGCTCCCCGCATTTCCTTGCTGTTCTTATAGGATTCAAGTGGGCAGGTCACTACAAATCCTATTCCTATGTTTACAAAATCCTACGAATCCAAGAGGCTCAAAGTGTCCATCACAACTGAACGTACAGACCTCTACACTGCAAATGTCCCTGCTCATCTTCAGTACAAGGAACATACTGTACTACTATCATACTCCCTCCATTCCAAAATATAAGACTTGGTAGAGATTTCCACTATGGATCACATACAGATGTATCCAGATACATTTTAGAGTGTAGATTCACTCAATTTTCTCCCTATGTAGTCCATGGTGGAATCTATACAAAGATTTGTATTTAGGAATGGAGAGAGTACATAATAAAGAAGAACGGAAGAGGAACATGGTAAAGAAGAGCAAGCAGATTTTGGATAATAAAATGTTGGTTGTGCAGTGCCCACACATGATGAACTAGAGCGCATTAAGAATGCAACTCCTAGCTGCCTCTCGACCATTTCAGGCGGTTGGATGAAGATCCTACGTCTCCTAACACTTCTTCTTCCTCGGCTCTGATTCCTCCCATACAGAACACCGCACGGGCCGCCGGCCGGACCACCGGCCACCATCGCATGTGTTCCTCCGCCATCCCCACCCTGCACCCCCACCCCAACCCCCACCCGCGTCGAGTTTTCTTCGTTCGGATAGGCCCCACAACCACCCGAGCCCCTTCGTTCGCACTGGTGAACTCCGGCGACCTCTGAAAAATCGACTGGCCCAATTTTGAAATTTAGTCTACTGTGATTTAACTAGTGTGGAATATAAAAGGGGAAAACCATAAGCATTGGGAGTATAGTGTTGAGAGTTCCAGGGCAAATATGAAGGTGCAAACCGGACAAAGGCAACTTCGCAACCAAGACAAGAAATCAGAGTAAAGCAGTGGCGATCTATTTTCTTGCCGCGATAAATAAGTTGAGCAGATACGAAAGAGTACCACCTTTGGTGCGGCGCCGTGTATGCATCTGCTGAGAATTTGATGGTGGTGCGGTAGCGATGGCTGTCAGTGGCGTGGAAGCAGATCTAGGACGGTAGACGGCGGCGGCGGGGCGCGGTGGACGAGATGGTCGTAGGAGCGGCACCGGCAAGGTGGACGACGGCAGGGATGAAGCGAGAGGACGGGATGGAAGGATCCCGGTCCGAAGCTATGGATGAGAGAGGTCGATCTCTTGTAACTGACGGCGGTGTCGGGGTATCAGCTCCGGCATGGTGGAGGAGGACGGCGGTGGATGGGGTGGCGGACGGCGGCGGATGGAGGAGGGTGGGGTGGAGAGGGTTTTTTGGCACCCACGGAGTACGAATGGGGAAAAGGGAGGTAGAGAGGAAGGGGGGAACCATGTATTCAGGGCGCGCTTGTCTCAAATGCGAGGAAATTTGCAAACTTAGCCCCCGTTTCAAATTTCCTACATCACAACAATATTAGTCGGTTGGGGATAGGACGGTAATCTCGCATACACCGAATATTTGCCGACGAGAGTTTGTTTTTGGCGCCTACCGTGTATGAATATGAATCGGGGAGGGAGTCAATTTCGCCCGAGGACACACTGTGTTTTGGCGCCCATCGTGTATGAATCCGGGTGAGAGGCGGTTACGTCACGTTTGGGTGAAATTACAAACCTACCCCTATCGAAACCTATATAAATCCAGTAGATAGGCTTTGCATGGAAGGGATAGGCAGTAGTAATTTCCATCTCGTAGATTTTTGTTTCGGGGGTTACCGTGACTTTCCCCGCTTCATTCAAATTTTGCAGAGTGCACGTTTACCGTGCCAACTCAATTCGAAACCCGTTTGTATTCTATTTTTTTTGGGCGGGATCCATTTTCAATTGTAATTAAATTCTATATACATCATTTTTATATATACTTTCAAAAGCACAAAAAAATTCTGCTCCTTTATATGTATAATATGATTTACAAATACAATGATCTCAAAATCTTAAGGTTGAAATCAAAAAAATTTAACCAAATTATGTTCTACTAAAATGTATAGATCAGTAATATCTACATATTAAATACCATAGATGTACGTGAATTCATATGAGTATGCATTTTGATAGATCAATTTTGGTTCGAGCATGGATTACATGTATCATCATCTTGAATTCAAATATTTGAATCCCTTTTATGTTCATTCCTTTCACGCCCATCTCTCTCCCATGCATGCTCCTTCATGTAGCTATCACTCTGTTTTCTCCAGCTCACCCGCACGCTCACTTCATGTTTCTCCTATCCTCGCAAACATGGTCTCTCGACGTCTCCCTTGAGAAGTGTCACACTCTCCCTATCATTATACATTACAAGGTTTTCATTATCTCTCACGTCTCTACTGTTCTCTTGTATCACTCGGTACCTAAGCTTTATTTTTCACCTCCACACACATAGTCTCCACTCGTCTTTCACTTTGTCTTTCTCTCTACGGGATTCTCTCACACACCCTATATGTCTCTGCATATGACTCATACCAATAAAATTACTCTCTCTCTCTCTTTCTCTCCTGTAGACACAACATTTCTTGTGGTCTCCTTTTCGTCTCCATCCCAGACTGACATTATTCATTTGTTTACTGATCAGACAACCCCCCCTCTCTATCTCTCTCTCTCACAGACACACACACACACACAACTCCTGCTTCCACTCCCCTTCCCGACTACTATCTCTCTCTCTCACACACACAAAACTCTCGCTTTCGCACCCCGACTCGTATTTCTCTCACAAACATTTATCGACTAGCCTCTAGATAGGTTTATACACCCGCACACTCGTGCTTCCACTATCGCATACATGTCTCTCTCCCGCTCCTTGTATCTATGTGGATCTTTCTTCCCTTCTTGAGACACGCCCTCTCGATTTTGCACACACACACTATCGCCTCATTTTAAGCTGATACCTATCGCACACACACTCCTTGTGTCTTTGTCACACATGCACTCCATCCTCCTCCACTCTCCCTCTCTCTCGCACACACATGGGCTTTTTGCAACAACTAGCAAGATGCCCATGCGCTGCACGGAACATCAAGATGCATTTGTATGAGTAGTTTACTTTGTCGGGTAAAGGATGAACGAGGGAAGGCCTTATTTGCAAATGTGGAGAGGGGTGTGGGTATCTTTTTGCAAAATTGCCATACTTTCCTTCCTATCCGTCAGATATAGATCAGACGGCCTATATTGCAGGATGGCAGGCACACGATCATTACCGATAATGCTTTTTATAAAAGTAGGGATAAAAAACAGAGTTGGTGATGATGGTGGGCCTGCCATCCTGCAATGTAGGTCGTCCGATTTATATCTAACGGATAGGAAGGAAAATATGGCAATTGACCCGCACTCCTCACCACATTTGGAGGCAAGGCCTTCCCTCGTTCATCCTTTTCTCCCACAAGATCTTGATGTTCCGTGCAACGCACGTGCATCTTGCTAGTAAGAGTAGAAATTAGACATATACCACTTCTCGAATCTTGAAACCAACAACATTCCTCCCTTATCTCATCAAAACCGCCAAAGGAAAATATTTCGAGTGAAACATAACATATTTTTAGTGATAACGTATTTCAAAACTAGACTTTTTTCTATCAAATCGGTGAATATGTATTAATCTACTTTGATCGTGTGGCAACGCATTGGCACATTGCTAGTAGTTATTATAATTTTTTGGACACCAGACAAACAGTGGAGTACATATATGAAGAGAAGAGGCGCACGCACGCAGTCGGCCTCTCGCTGTCTTGCACACATGAGTGTTACGTAAAGGCGACGTTAACAAATAAACCCTAAAACCCTAGGTGCACGATTGCTGCATTTGCGGGTACAAGGTACGTGGTGGAGTACCTTTGTAGGAATAGTCAGCTCGCGTGATAATTTGATCCGTAGGAGTTGATGGTCGGGACCACAGGTGAACGACTTGGAGCGCGGTGGCTCGCCAGTTGCCACAGATCGAGTAGCCACGTTTAAAATATCATTTTTTAGCAGGGTTAAGAGTTCAGATTTTCAATGGCGCGTTATAAGTACTAAGTAGTTTTTAGAACGATTGGTATGGAGCGAAAATGGAATTCATAGTACTACATGCCTCCTTGGCATATGGTTGTACGGGTTTATGTTGCGATATGTTGAACCTGGTAGTTCTAGGGCAAATACTATGGTTTAGATTTAGATGCTCGTTTTCAGTAAGAAAAATCGGAAGGGGAGACCCTTCTTTGATTAAAAAAAACTACTACCTCCATTCTGGTTTACTAGTCCCCATTGTATTTTGGGTCAAAGTTTGTCCACGAATTTTACTTGTAAACTATGAATGGAAAACGAGATTTTGTTATACCCAAACAAAAAAGGACTGGAGGGAGTGACTGCTCTGACACGGACGCGACCTCTCATAGCGCAGGCATTGAACCGGCGCGCCGGCCAAGAGGGCCCCACTCGCTACAGGCCAGACAGAGCACACCTCCTTGCCGCGTGCAACCAGCTTAAGACTGCCCCGCCTGCCTTCGTTAAATCTTTGCGTGTGCTAAAGAACACTTCCTTCCATGAGCTGGCAGACATTTTAGAACACAAAAAATGACTAAAGTATAATTAATTTACGCATGGTCTTAACTTGTTGTGGTTTTTCTTTATTTATAACTCTCCTCACATTTTTTTTGGCTTTGAAGTGAATCATGGTTGTGGACATTATGTATGAATGTGCAGATATCTATGAACATGAGTTTGATGTGGAAGTTGAACTTGGAATGTCGGGCTTGTGCATGAACTATACCATGTCCAATGCTTCGCCTATTATTGTTTGGAAAGTAATTGTTGTTATTACATGACCCGAAAAAATATTTTGTGCCATGTCAGTAGATGGACGGACATCACAACAGGCATGCTGACTGGATAAACATTTGAACCTAGCTATTATGAAGGAAATTTTGTATTGACAACAATTTTAGATAGCAGGAGACGCCTAGCCTGCTCTGCACCTGCTAGCTTATTTTTGGCAGCTTCCATCTCTTCTTTGGCTTGGGTGAACAGAGCATCTGATTGCTCTTTCCGCTTCTTCAGGAACTCAACTACATTCTCAAGGGCTGCTGCATGCTTTCTTTCAGCCTTTACTAGAGCCACAAGGACACGAACAGCTGACGACTCCACCTGGCTTGTGTGTAATCCAACATCATCTGGGAATTTGCACCTTGTGTCTAATCCAGCATCATTAGGGAACTGGCACCTTGTGTGTAATCCAGCCTCATTTTGGAAACATGATCTCGAGGTTGACCATACTTCCCTCCTCGCAGGAACTGCATTCTGACATTAAGTTACTTCTTTTTTAGATCAATACTCAGAGCAACCCAGATCCATTTAGTAGAAGCCACATAAACAGAACTCGGAGAAGTGAATTGAAAAGGAAAAAAAATATAAAAACAGACTACAAGGTGAGAACACCCACTTCCTACATCAAGCTAAAAACGAAATCATTAGGACGATTAAGACTCTTCTTATAACACATCGAAGAACACCAGGCTTAAGAGAAACAGAAACTACAACATATACACATCAAAGAACACGAGGCTAAACGAAAGTAATTGATAGGGTGTTACTTACCAAAGCTCATTTTACATGTTCGGTGCAGCTCCTCTTTAACTTTCCACGCTCCTTGAAGATGTCCCCAATATCCCGTGTTTGGTCTTCATTGCTCCTCTGCATGTTCACACTCGTGGTTTTAAAATCTCAACATGGCAATAAAAATATACTACTAGTAATACTCGTGCATCTTGTGGGCAACATTAAAGCACTCGTATGCCATGTTAGAGCATCTCCAACAAAATTGCAACGCACGGCGCTTTAAAAAAGTGTTTACAGTGCTGAGATCGAGAAGTAGAGATAGAGAGTAGAGACTAGAGAGTAGAGGATAGTTCTCAGCATAGATAGTTAAAAAAATATAATTCAACAACTCCTCGTCGTCCGACTCCTCCTTGGTGATGTCCTCCTCCGACGTCTGACTATAGGCGTGAAGGTACCGATCATCG
This sequence comes from Triticum aestivum, assembly GCF_018294505.1. Taxonomy (NCBI): domain Eukaryota; kingdom Viridiplantae; phylum Streptophyta; class Magnoliopsida; order Poales; family Poaceae; genus Triticum; species Triticum aestivum. The sequence goes on from NC_057810.1 coordinate 89,057,028, forward strand.
TCGGATTCCTAGGGCGACGCTGCTCCTCGCCTCATGTTGAAATGAGCGTCCGCTTTTCGCCTACGCTTGTCCTTGCGATAGGCGGCTCGCTCCGCCCTCCTCTTATCCCTCTCCGCCCTCCTTTGCACGTAGAACTCGCGCTCGTTGATGACGTCCTGCGGGAAGTGTTGGCACCACAGAGCCATGGCTTCCTCGTCCATCTCGGCGATGCCGAGATGGTGCTCCCGCCTCTGGTTGTCGCAACGATCCTCGTCGATGATAAGCCACGGGAGAGGCGCGAGCTCCTGCGCCCGCTACCGCGTCAGCACGTTGGGGAAGTTCCATGTTCTATGAGTCCCCCAGAGGCGCCACACCGCCGCGTTGTACGCGCGGGCGGCCTCATTGGCAATGTAAAAATTGCCGAGCCTGAGGCGCATCCCGCGGAACCGGATCTCAGCGGAGAAGCCGCCGGAGGGGCGCGCGCGGACGCCGGGGTATCGCCAAGTTTCCTGGGGACGCGACGGCATGGTGGTGTAGCAGCGGTGAGGCGAGAAAGAGCGGGGAGAGAGCGGTGGCGAGGCACTAAGAGGGGAGAGAGCGGTGGCAAGGCATAGAGCAGTGGGAGGGCGTTGGATTTTATTAGAGAAGTGCGCCGGACGCCGCGCGCCAAAACTAGCGCACGCCCGGCCGCTTTTTCCCGCGCGCGCGCGATCCTTTCCCGACGCCTCTGCTATCTCTACTCTCTTCTCTACTGTTATATTTATTTTATATTTTATATTTAATATTTATCTCTACTTCTCTATTGTCTACTTTTTTTTCTCTATACTTTTTTTCTTATAAAAAACAGAGTTGGTGATGATGGTGTGCCTGCCATCCTACAATATAGGCCGTCCGATTTATATCTGACAGATAGGAAGGAAAGAATGGGAATTTTGCAAAAAGATACCCATACCCCTCTCCAGATTTGCAAATAAGCACTACAAGAAATATGTCAACTAGTGACCTTCTGTCAGTGACCCTGGAAGAATTGGTCATAGATCTATGACCATTTCAGACCAATTGGTCAAAAATTGTTTGGGGGCTCCAAACCCTAAACCATTGCGACCATTTTGGTCAGAAAGGTCGTAATTTCCTTACATGAAATGGTCATAAAGCAAACAACGCTAGTCCGCTGCCTTATTTCTAGTTGTTAACGACCAATATAGATGGTCATAGCCTTGTAAATTGTGGTGGGTTGCTATGACTAGGTGCCACCTCATCAGTTTTGCCTATGTGTCATGTCCATGTGGCAGGTTTTGCCCTAGGTTGTGAAGCAACCTATATTTCTGTCATTCCCAAAACTCCCAAAAAAATCTCATAAATTCTTTGGGTCATATCTTCGTCAAATATGTAAAAATCTTCCTTGGCTAGTTCAAAAATAATTCAAGAATATTCATTTTCCTATTCTGTTCAAAGTAACAGTTTGTGAAGGAAGTACCACTTTGGCATGTCCAAATAGTATCCATTTTCTATAGTGCTTTCCTATGCCCAAATAACCATCCTCCACCAAATGTCAGCTCAATCCATTCATTATTTTGAGCCGAGCTTCAACATTCGTATTTCTGTCCAGTGTGGTGGTTTGCAAAGCAAGTACCACCTAGGCTCCTCCTTTTGAGCTAAAAATTTGTGAAGAAGGTCTTCTTAGTAACTGATCATCCTCAGCCAAAACTCACGCCCATTAGGCATGTACATTTCCCATACCGCTAATCAAACACTTGGCTGCTAATTCATGTTTGAGCATCGATCGGTCTCCTAGTGAAAATCTTATGTTGTAATTTTCTTCCTAGCACCAACCTGGGGAGTGCCCAACCCACTAGACATGCCTAAGCCGCCAAGAATACATGGCAATGCCATGTTCACGAGGTGACCACGCGGCGGGCATGCGAGTTTACGCGCTCTAGAGTTGGGGCCCTTGGCCACCGCCCAAACCTCGACGTATCGCCACCAAACCATGTATTTATGATTAAATAGGTCCTTATGTAACTACAAATGATTTTGGAAAAAATAAATAGCAAACTATGAGGCAGCTGCAGTTCAAATTTGACCCGCTTCCAGCTGAATCGGCGGAAATTTGTCTTTTTCACGACAGGTGGATCAAAAAAACTTACACCCAACCATTTTGTCAATTGTGCATTAAATATGGCCTAGTATTTTATAAAAATGATTTGGTCCAATTTTGCAACAATTATTTGGTAGTTCCTTCACAAAAAACCTCCTTTCGGGCACTCGAAAAATGGAAAATGGTTTTTTCGTCCAACAAAAATGAAAACTTCCTTAGGCAACATTGTTTCCATTCCAATATGCACCCTTATGCACAATATGAGATCATTTGAACAAACTATGCCATGAAATGTGGCCATAAGATTGATCATTTGGCTTGAAAGCCATGAATCTTTAGAGATGATAGCTCATTTCTAAGAACACTTTTTTAAAATAATTGCCGTATTACAAGTTTTTTATTTTTCCTAGGAACTTGGCCACATATAATGACACAATGCAAATGTTTCCCAATTTTTTGATTTTTTTGAATTTTGATGCCCATTTCAAAATGCGGTCAAAACGGCGGGAATGACCGTTCCGAGCTAGTGGTTGAATCTTGGAATTTTTTTGGTGTTTCTGTGATTAAGTAGATACTTATGTACCTATAAATGATTTTTGGAAAAAATAAATAGCAAACTACAACGCAGTTGTAGTACAAATTTGACCCGCTTCCAACTAAATCGGCAGAAATTTGTCTTCTTCACGAGAGGTGGATCAAAACTTTTTGAACCCAACCATTTGGTCAATTTTGGATTAAATATGTCCTAGTATTTTAGAAAAATGAGTTGGTCCAATTTTGCAATAATTATTTGGGAGGTCCTTCACAAAAAAACCTCCTTTTGGGCACTCGAAAAATGAAAAATTGTTTTTCGTCCAAAGAAAATAAAAACTCCCTTAGGCAACATTGTTTGCCATTCCAAGATGCACCCTTGTGCACAATATGAGATCATTTGAACAAACTAAGCCATGAATGTGGCCATAAGATTGATCATTTGGCTTGAAAGCCATTGATCTCCATACGTGATAGCTCGTTTCTGAGAACACTTTTTTTAAAAGAATTGGCTTATTACAAGTTTATTATTATTCATGGAAACTTGGTCACATATGATGACACAATGCGAAGGTTTTCCAAATTTTTGATTTTCTTTTGAATTCTTTATGCCCGTTTCAAAATGCGGTCAAAACGGTGGGCTTGACCATTCCTAGCTAGTGGTTGAATCTTGGAACAATTTTGGTGTTTCTCTGATTAAATAGATACTTTTGTACCTAAAAATGATTTTTGAGAAAACTAAAGAGAAAACTAGGAGGTAGCTACAGTTCTAATTTGACCCGCTTCGAGCTGAATCGGCAGAAATTTGTCTTTTTCACGAGAGGTGGATCAAAACTTTTTACACCCAACCATTTTGGTCAATTGTGCATTAAATTTGTCCTAGTATTTTAGAACATTGATTTGGTACAATTTTGCAACAAATATATTATAGGTCCTTCACAAAAAAATTCATTTTGGGCACTCGAAAAATGGAAAATGAATTTTTCGTCCAAAGAAAATGAAAACTTCCTTAGGCAACATTGTCTGCCATTCCAAGATGCATCCTTGTGCATAATATGAGATCATTTGAACAAACTATGTCATGAATGTGGCCATAAGATTGATCATTTGGCTTGAAAGCCATGAATCTTCACACTTGATAGCTCGTTTCTGAGAACATTTTTTTAAAATAAAATTGCCGTATTACAAGTTTATAATTTTTGCTGGTAACTTGGCCACATAAAACGAAACTATGCGAAGGTTTTCCAATTTTTTTTTATTTTTATTTTTTATGCCCGTTTCAAAATGCGGTCAAAACGGCAGGAATAACCGTTCCTAGTTAATGGTTGAATCTTGGAATTTTTTGGCATTTATCTGATTAAATAGATACTTATGTACCTAGAAATGATTTTTGGAAAAAATAAAGGGCAAACTACGAGGTAGCTACAGTTCAAATTTGACCCGCTTCCAGCTGAATCGGCGAAAATTTGTCTTTTTCACAAGAGGTAGATCAAAACTTTTTACACCCAACCATTTGGTCAATTGTGCATTAAATATGTTCTAGTATTTTAGAAAATTAATTTGGTAATTTTTTTAATAAATATATGATAGGTCCTTCACAAAAGAACTCATTTTGGACACACGATAAATGAAAAAATGAATTAAAAAAAGTCATTTCTCATAACTCTTTATAAAAATATTTGTCTTATTTCAATTTGTGATTATTCCTGAAAACTAAATTCAAATTTGCTGACACAATGCGAAGTTTTTTTTTCAATTTTTCAGGTCATGATAAAATAGCTAACATGATTTAGCACCTTACTTTTAGTCGATTACGACCAATTTAAATGGTCAAAATATCATACCTGTATACTGCGTTTTGATTGGTCCAGAGGCCTCTCACGCGGATCGTGGATAATCACCGTCGGATGCTCCTGGATCCAACGGCCCGCACGTCGCCCGTCTCACCCACGTCCCGCACTCCTCCTCTCGCACCCTTCTCTCCCTCGCACTGACGCCCCTCTCTCCTCTCCCTCACTCTGATCTGATCTGAATCCACCGCCGCCCACCGTGGCCCACCCCCACCGCCGCCCACTATCGCCCACCCCCTCCGCCGCCCACCCCCACCGTCGATGACCCTCACCATCGAGCCCACGCCCCGACACGCGCCCTCTAGTACTCGCCCGCAACCCTCAACCTTGGCTAGGGTTTCGGCTGCCACCCCTAACTTCGTCGGGAGCTGCCAAATCGGGCGACGGCGAGGCCAGAGGTGGCCGGATCTGGCACCGGTAAGCCCCTCCCCTCCTTATTTGCGCACTATCTCCTCCTCACCTCACCTCGTCTTGTGTTCCCTTTCGGCAGGTCAACATGGTTGTGGATGGGACGACGATGATGGAAGGAGGGGCAAACCTCCATGTGACGGGTCGCCACCAAGGAGATGGAGCTCCTTCTCCATCCAATTTGGCAATCTCCGGCCGCCTCCTCCAGATCCTCGCCGACCACGGGCCCCTCACCATCGGCAACACCTGGAACCACGCCAAGGTACCCTCCTCGACCCACTCGGCTGTCCATGCGTGTGTCAGCGACCCCTAGCTCTTGAGCTCCATGTATTGCTGCGACTTTGTTCGTCCATGGCCAGCCAGTAGATGCGCTGGTATTAAGAGCTGATGGAACTGGTGCTCGGAAGTGAGTAGTACAGCTTGGCCTCTGCCTGTACTTCCTTCTTTGATCAGATGATGCTTAGACAAGGAAGATTGTAGCTTCTGCCCTCTTTTTAGTGCCTTAGCTTCTTGCATTTGGGGAGCAAATAAAGTGATAGTTTTACCCTTCTTCGCGCCTAGCCATACTCTTGTATGTCAATACCAGGTAGTCTGTTACAGACTAGTGTCCTGTGATTAGATGCAATATGGTGTATGTTCAACTCAGTGATTTCAGTCTGAGTATTTTGGTGCTAGTAGGAATTTTCTGCAATTAGGATTGTATATCAGGCATCTTTTAGTCCGTTGTCACCGAATAAGCTGAATGTGTATGCTATGACAGACACCTGGTGGTGAGGTAAACAATTGATTCTTGTTCATGCCACTTCTTTTTTAGATGCTCAATGTGGTCACTACATCACTTTGTTATGCTATTTATTCAAAGTGTATGTATTCAATGTCCTCCTGGACATGCAGTTAGTCTGAATCTGTCTTAGCGAAGACACAAGAGAAGACTGTTACAATGATAGTATGTGCTACATTTGATCCCGGGTTGTATAACATATCTGTTACTGCAGGTCACCCATCCTCGAGGAGCAGAAGGAGGGACGCATCTAGCTGGCCATCAAGGGCCTGCTCTGCTCCTCTTCTTCCTTGACCATCGGTACCACCACGTTCCCGGGCTTCCAAGGCGCGCCAGCACACCGCCGCCATGCCTCCTCTGCTCTCCGGGCTCGGACCAATCGCTCGACCCTTCAGGTACGCACGTCTCCTGCTATTATCTCAACCCTGTGAGTGCCAACTTGCCTCTTGCCTGCCAAGAGTGTTGACTGAATTGCTTCTGATACATGTATGTGTGTGTTTGTGTGCAACACAAGCCCTGCAGCAGCCGACGTGGGTTTAGGTGTCCCCTCCCCTGATGGCTATAAATCTACCATGCTCTGCTAATTCTATGCGAGCACTGTTAGGCGTTCGTTTGTATTTGCAAATTAGCAGCAGCTTGCAGAATATGTGTCGTCCAAAGCGTTGCCTTAATACAATCTGCGTATCATTAGCTGGTATCCATATGGAGATAGTTTAGCAGAGGAAGAAATAAACACCTATGTTTCTTGGTCCGTGAAATTGCATTGGAGAGATGGGTCTATTATATATAGGCGATACATTACACTAGTTGAATTTGACCACGCACCAACTCCAACAAGTCATGCGTGCATGCTAATTGTTATTAGCTTCAAAACCTAGTAAATGCCTTCTTGCACTAGGTACACCCCTGAATTTTTGTCCTTTACAACCTGATCAATGTACAACCTATTTGCTTGAATGTAATTTTAGTTGATTCTTTGATGGAGTGCTAAGACTGCATGGAACAGTAGTTTTTATTATCTAAAACTACCGTCGTGTGATAATGCAGGTGCCTAGTATGTTTTTATTAGTTTTTATTATATAAAGTACCTCCCTGGAACATTAGTTTGTCACCTTGTTTCCACTGATACGCAGGATATTGTTTGCTGCTTATGCTTTTCTGATCGACAGTATCAGGCAGTAACACATTAATTAGTCTTGGTTACTTGAAATCAAATCCATGATTTTGTTATGTACTGGTTGCTCAGAGTTAAGTATAAGTTAACCTTTCTTGTTAAGGCAACCCTGAGAACACTTGCTTGTGAGAACCAACTGGACTTCTTAGATATATCCAAGTGAAGATGTACTGTTACCCATGGTCTTGTTCCTTTACCCATGGTCTTGTTTGTCCTGCAGGTTAGTGAGCAGCATCAGGAGGAGGAGCTCAAGCACGACCACCAAGAGGCACCACCGCAGCAGCAGGTAGCACGTCCATCTCCACCTCCCTCTCCCTCTGCTCCCAAAACTTTTTATTAGAATATATTGAGTACATTCTGTCAACTTGTGTGTCAGTAAGAACAAAAACTAATTATCTAAGGTCCTGTTATTATTACCTATATATGACATTGCTACTGGATTGCCTAGTGCCCCTGTTCATGGTGGGCTAAACTTGTATTTGCTCCTACTGCTGCATTTTGATGATCATGAGTGTGATGCATTTTGATGATCTCCTTGTACCAGATGAGTCCGTCGATGAAGCGGCAGTGTCTCCTCTAGAGGGTGACGGTGGTGGCGGCGCCTGTGTGCGGCTTCGACTACAACCTCCTCTCCGGTGAGTCCTTCTCCTACCTCTAGCTCCATCTCTGAGCTGCTGTAATACCATGCCCTGTTTCATGGCCGTGGCTTATTTAGTCTGTGCTTGCTATGCCTTGTGTATTGGAGCCTAATTAGCTTCTATTAGGGGATAATCTACTGGTTATACCAAGATTTTACATGAAATTTTGTTCTGCTTATTCTGCTAAGGTTGTTTGCAATGGTGATACATATGTTACACAATTTTTGCTGCTGGCTAATGAGCTTTAGAGATGGTAACATGGTGCTGCACTCTCAGGACCATCTTATGACACACAATCAATTTTTGGTGTGCTCAAATTTTTAATTTTAGTGATAAGGAAATATCCCACCTAATTTGCTCGCTCTCTCACTTGAGTTGGTTTAATAGTAGTGGCCTCCTGACTTGTACTTAGTTGGGTAGGTGCTGGCTGGGAGCAAAAGTTTATATGCATGGATAATGGACTTGCACTAAATGGACACAAATAAAGGAGTTGAGTATTAAGTGAACTTGTTCTAACTGGAAACAATTTCTGTATGGTGTACATAAATATCGAGCTGATAGCTGATCTGTAGCAAATATAGTTGCGTGTAACTTCTTTACTTGGTTCCTCTTTTACAGGAGCTCCAGGCCTAAGAAAGTTGGAAGTGCGAAGACGTGAAGAAAAGCGCGAAGCCGTGAAGTGCTACTCAGCAAAGAGTTGTCTGTTCTATTTGACAGTAATATTGTAATAGCTGGTATACCTAGGTTGTAATAGTCTAGAGAAATTGTAGTACACTAATCTAGTATCATTTGACGAGTTTCACATGTTCTCTTGTTTGGAATATTTGAATATGAATGTGATTTGATTGTGTGTGAGATGGGAACCTGACCAGTGCAACCCACTTATGAAATAATATGACTAGTTCGTAACTTTCTTATGTGTGGGATCAATATATGAGATTAACATGACTAGTGGGACCAGCTCCAAAATATATTTTCCAAAAATATATAATTAATAGACTGTAAAAGGCCAAAGCCCAGAGATAAAAAGGCTGAAATATTGGGCTTGGCCCATGTAGCCCAATAGAATTCGTAGGAATTATAATAATAATAAAATGTCGAATTGTTGGGCTAGGCCCATGTAAAAAACCGAATTGGACCGGGCTGAATCTTGTGCCACATCAGCTTGCCACGCTGGATGCCTACGTGGCCTCGGGAGGTTGCTAGTGACCAAAACTCCATAGTAGGAATATTTTGGTCGTAAACATCCACGACCTTCGCATAGAGAAGGTCGCTATAGTCAGTTTACGACTGTCGGCTTTTGACCTTCTGTTTTTGGTCAAAAAAAGGTCGCAAATGAAAAACAATGACCTTTCAGTGACCAATAGTCAAGGTCACAAGTTGACATATTTCTTGTAGTGAAGGCCTTCCCTCGTTCATCCTTTTCTCCCACAAGATAAACTACTCATACAAATGCATCTTGATGCGTGCAACACATGGGCATCTTGCTAGTTCTAAAAAACTTTCCATCATTTTCCACACTACTAGTTGGAGATGAAAACCCTACCCAAGCACAGTGCAATACAGGAGCGACGCACAATTACAAGCTGATATTCTGTTGGACAATGGAGGCTATAACCAATTACTTTTACGGGAACAATAGCGCCCAGGAAATTTGAAGGGTAGGTATGAACAAAATTGGAACTGCACATGTACTGCTAAGTGATTCAATACATACATTACCAATTGAGGAGGAGAACGATGGTCGCGGCGGCCTCTGTGAGTCATGGTGGGCAATGGGAGTCAGTTAATTGTCCATGACGGTGGTGCTTCTGCGCTTGGCATCAGCTTCCAGGAAGGAGATCTGAGACCGTGGAAGACGATGCCGGGGAAGAGGCTCCGTGTATGACAACGATGGTGGACCGGCTCCAGTGAGGCGTACGAGGTCATCAATGAGGCAGATGCACTATCGTGGACGAGTGCACCGATGTAAAGGGGAGGAGCATGAAGGTTGCGGTGCCGTGGAGAAGTCTATTTTGCGGTCGGGATAGAAAATGGGGAGTATTCAGGTATACTACTCTGGGTGCCGGGGTGGGGTTGGCTGGGTAGGGTGAACCTGAAGTTACGAAAACAGCCCCCTACCAAGCGTCATCCATAGGCCTGTTCCGAAGGCTATGATGGTAACTTCCCACTGCTTGAATCAGGGTCGCGGGAGATTTTCCCGCCGACCTCAAAATTTTGTGACACTGAACTCCCTGTGTGGCCTATTGAGTGATTTGGCTAAGCAACTAGCGAGTAGTAGTAGTAAACTCTACATATTAGGTTTGACCAAAGTCAAACTTCCTAAAGTTTGACCAAGTTTATAGAAAAATATAAACATTTACCATAACAAATATGTATGATGTCAAAGTACATTCCATAATGAATGTAATGGTATTTATTTGTTATTGTATATGTTAATATTTTTTGTTATAAGCTTTCTGAGAGTTTACAAAACTTGACTTTGACAAATGCTAATACGCGGACTTCAATAAAAAAGGAGGGAGTACACATTTGTTTTCTTAGTTTGTAGTGAACTAATCATTTTTTGAAATTGTGAAATAAATATATTAGGCTATTGACTTCGAATGTAATGGTCTATACAATTCAATAGTTACAATCATTGTCGAATCCCAAGATGTATACAAGGTCTATAGTACTTCACAACATGCTCAAACTCACATAATCCGAGTCAAATGAGAATCTAAATGCATTTAATAGTTATTACTTTGTAGGATGAAACAAAACCAACCATAACTCCACATCAGCCATTATAGAAGCAACATTTTGAATATCCCAATGTGTGAATGAAACGTGCAGAGATAGCTTGCGAAGATGGAATAGATAGGGTGGGAAACATTGTATGTATGTTGACGAGAGAGTAGGAGACAAACCTAACGAAACAGAGAGAAAGAGAGATCGAGAGAGAGAGAGGAAGAAGTTAGGTCTATGAGAAAGATGGAGACATGTAATATACATGAGATGCGTGTGCATCCGGATTCTGTATACGTGGAAGGAGAAGAGACAACATGTTTGATGACAGAGCTGGAAAAACATGGACGAGAGGGGAAGGATCGTGTGGGTTGAGGGATTGATAATTTTGTGCGGGGGAGAGAGGGATTGGTAATTTTGTGCGAGAGAGGGAGAGGGTGGGGGGAGGAGTCAGATAGCCGTCGTCACATCATCCTGCTTCCAAATGGCCCCACATTCTATTGCACGGTGTGGTCACCATCTTCGATCTCCTCGATGCCCTCTTTGAATATTGAGGTGTTGTGTATGTTGGGGTGCAAAGAAGCACAAGCAAGAGTGGTCGCCGTATAACCTTGGATGGGGATGAATTTTGTGCTCGGGGGAGGGTGTCTGTGTTGTGTTCTCTCTCTCTCTCTGTGTGTGTGTGTGTGTGTGTGTGTGCGTGTGTGTGTGCGCGTGTGTGTGTGTCAGATATTGAGAGAAAACAAACTTGAGGAGAGAAATGGGTATTCATAAAGAGATTGTGCGGGCCTTGAGGTGGGCAGGGGTCGGGTGAGGGTGTCAAAATGTGCGCATTGATGCATGTGTTACATGCGATCATGCGAGGGACGGATGAATCGAGAGAGATGGTTGTTGTGTTACGGATGCTCCTCTCTCTCTCTCTCTCTCACACACACACACACACACACACACATAAGTAAACTAGAAGACCGTTCTCTCATGTATACACAACATATCGGCATCTATCTATGTCTCACTCATGCATGATTATTTGCACATTCACACCTCTCTATGTCTGTATCACACGCACATCGTCTCAACATTTCCCTTCTGTCACAACACACATATGGACACATACACACGTTCTCTCTCAGTCACACACACAAAATCAGTATTAAAAATAACTAGGGCGCACCTAAAACGTCCAAATCCAAATAAACACGAACTGGAGCTAAATTCTAATATATAGAAATATTGCAGCATTAAGAACTTTTCCAGGAAAAAAAGTTTAGTAATATTCGGGGATTGTTTTCACACACACAAAAAGGTTCGGTGGATGTCCTTCGAGCGCGACACGGTGACACACTGTTCGATGGACCGCGCGACCGCGGTTCACGCGCTTGCACAGGATTTCGTATCGTGGCTGTGGTACTAACTAATAAAAGTGCTGCCTAAGTCTAATGTTTACGTGTACTAGTATGGTTTTCTTTTAAGTTTGACGAACCTTATATAAAACTAAAGTAAGCTCCCATAGGCGCACTCATCAATATGCCGCCGCCGTCATTGCACATGCCGGCTCCCGCCTGCTCCCGCCAGCAATTTCTCACCCATCACCACCGTGTTGCCGCCATCTCTGTGCCATGAAGCCGAAGGCTCGCCCGCTCGCGTCGTCTGCAGTCCCTCCTCACGATGCCGCCGTGCTGCCAAGCATGCGAGCAGCTGGTGGAGCCGCGTCTATGCATGCAGCGTACGAAGAGGAGGACGAGCGCGTGCTCCAGCACGCTGGCGAGGAGAAACTAGCGTGTCATTGTCGTCTCCGCCCGCGCAGACGAGGCGTGCATGGTGGCTGTCATGGCAGAAGCCGGTTGCGCGCGCGTCGAGCCCGGACTGGGTGTGGACACGGAATCTACCTTCGAGACCTTGAATGCCACGTGGATCCTGCAATCTGAAGGAGCAATTTGGGTCAGTCAACTCTTGTGAGCCATTTGATGCAACATGGATTGCTAGAAGGGCTTCTTCCACCTCTTCTGTCGTCTTCTTTCTTCGCTCCGTCGAACTTCTTTCACAAATCGACTGACCCAAATTATACTACTAGTATGAATGTATTAAGTACAGTAGGAACACGAAGATACGAGCAGTAGTACCAACTGCAAGAAGAACAATAGTAAGACATAGTACTAGTACTACTGTACGTACTAAAGAGTTCAAATAACAAGAAAGAACATAAGCATAGTTCTGCTGGGGCCTCAGCACAACACACCCTTGAAAATAAACTAAGCAACTAGTCCGCTTGACATTGTAGTAGAACTAGCATGAGCGACGGCACTGCCACCTACTTGGAGTCCGAGTCCACGTCCTTGTCCCTCTTCCTCTTACTCTTCGCCGACGCTTCTTTGCATGAACTGGACACTGGGCTCTGCTTCTTCATCCAACCCTTGTAGATATTTAAAAAAGGTAGGCATCCATTGCTGCATACAGGATGTGATCTTCATCTAATGTCTTCGACTCCCATGCATGATGAAACTCGTGATGAGGTTTCTTCAGTTTAGCGTACGAAGGATCAATCATGGCTGCTGCCAGGGTCGGCATTGAAGGTTGAGAGGAGGACACCAGGCCTGCCTTCTAGAGATCGAAGGGCTGGCCTACAATGAGACCTATCCGACGCAGGACATCTCTGTCGTTCTTAAAGTCTACAGTAACGAATTTCACTCTTTTGTCCTTGAGGAAGTTCTTAAAATCCTGGCACTCAATGTCAGCATGGCATATGTGGTAGACCAAGCAAACGTTATGTACGCAAACCTAGATCACGGCGGGCTTCTTCCTCTCTGCCTCCTTTAGAATCTTCTCTCTTTCCAAGACTGTGGTGTACTCAACATCTAGTCCAGCGACCCACTCATCCATTGAACTGTTGAACATGCGTAGGAAGCGAGCAAGCCATGCTTTCACCGTCGTGGATCCACCTATGTAGATGACGATGCACTCATCGCCAGTGATGGCTCTAACCTGGTACTCAGCGGCGACCATGGAGATTTGGGAGGCCATGGATTTTGGAGGAGGGTTAGGAGAAGTTGAACTATTGTACCCCACAAAAAAACTGGGAGCGAACTAATGTGAAATGATGGGACGACTGGGTGCGAACTGTTGTAAGGTAGAAGACGGGGACGACTAGGGCATGCGAACAGCGTGGGGTTGCTGGCTTGCTCGGTGGATAAACGGTTGCAAGCCCCCAAACATTTCTCGAGAACTATGCGGGATCCACTAGATGTCATGTCTACTAGACCCATATCGTAGGCCTGACGATATAGCTTCTGCCTGTTTGCACACCATGCCGGCGCGTGGATGTAACATCACTTAATTCCGTCAACCGTCACGCCTCCCATGATCTTCGCCTCCCTCGTGCGGCCGCGCCCTTCGAGACTTCGACCGGCTATAAATGAGAAGTTTTGTTGCCGACTCCACATGCATGATACTCCCTCTGGTCCTTTTTACCCCCGCCAACCGTTTGCAAAGTGTTTGACCAAATTTATACTAAAAATATCAATATCTACAATACTTATTATAATGAGTATAAGAACTACGTTTTATAATGAGTGTAAAAATATTGATTTGACATTGTGAATGTTGATACATTTTTCTTTAAGTTAGGTGAAAGTAGAGGTACATTGACTTCAAACAAAACTTAAATGCACGATGCAGACTAGTTCCTCCGTCTAGGTGCGTGTCGTGTCCTGTCTTGTCATCTCAACATTGTTAGCTATTAGAGTACTATTGCCTCCCTTCTAGTTTAAAGGGCTCGATTCAAAATTTTCACCTACTCTTAGCAAGATAGTAGAGGCGGTGGAATAGTTTTTGAAGTCTGCAAAAGTACTCAACTAATGCGGTCGTTCTTCACAAAAAAGGTGTTTACCAATGCATGCATGAACACTACTCCCTCCTTTCCGGTTTAGGCCCCTCCCAATGCTCCACCTTGTACAGGTGCTAAGCCTTCCAGGTAGGCAAGAAATCTGATGTGGCAAGTTATGTAAGAGGAGAGAGATGAGTGTGGTGACCCAGGAAGAAACAATGCTAAGTGCATGAACCTAGGCAAAACATTTAAAGGAAGGAAGCCCACCAATACATGAAGAGCTTTAGTTGCTAAATCATTAAATGAAGCAAGCTTAGCAACCATAAGCTAAGCACCTATGCATTGGGAGTATAGTTGCTAAGCTATTTAATATGCTTAGCACCTCATCTAACCACCCATGCATTGGCAGCAACCTTATAGGGCTCAATTCAAAAATCTCACCAACCAAGATAGATGGTGAGTGGTGGAATACTTTTTGTAGTTTGCAAAGGCACCTAATTGATGCTCTTGTTTTCCTAAAAAAATATGTTTATCAATGCATTAATTGTAATGCATGCATGCATAAAGTACATGCATTGGTCAATTTTCTCTAATACTTGCATGCAATGATTTAATGCACCTTGGAATCTGAACATGTGATGGGAAACAACCAAATTGAGCTTTATAAAATGAAAAAAGTAAAATTTTGAGATAAGCCCTATAAACCGGAAAGGAGGGAGTAGTTACTCTAACCCCCCTCTCTTCTTTAATTCTTTCCCACATCAGCATGTTTGCTATTCTCGTGTGCATGATGCCAGCTAAGATACAACCATTATGGCCAGCCTTAATCATCACCTACAATAATTTAGTGCACCTTGAAATATGAACGTGTGTGGGGCGTGTATGTTTTTAATGACTTGAGACTATACCTAGCCCGGCATGCAAGATGACTTATTATGCATCATTCCCCATACTTGCAGGAAGCCTGTTCGTCTCCAAATCTTTTCCTCTCCATGTGTGGAAACAATATGCCTGCCAGACTCTCCTTGTCCCTCTGGCGGTCCCAGCACTCCACCCTGTGTGCAAAAATCTGCATGCATGACTCTCCTCCCCCCACGCTCGTCCAATCCGTTGTGACCAGCAATATTTCCACCCCTTCCCTCCCCCATAATTTACTCCAAAAAATATGCCCACGTAGTTGTTACGTTAATCACGCAACATATCTTCTGGGACACTCCTTCAGTTACTTAACTTCAGGTGCATTGGGTCACTAACATATGGGCCCAACAAGGTTCTGGCCCACATGTCAGTGCCGCCACTGGACCTGCAGTTAAGTCAGTGCCGCTCAGTCCATATCTTACATAGGTGTGCCATTGCTCGCTATAAATACTATGCCTCCCACGAAATTTGGAAGAAAGCTCACATTCATCATTATCTCCTCCCTCTCACGTCGACCACCATGGCATCACCCCTCCCAAGCCCTAAGCGCCCCTCGATGCACCGCCCGGACGGTCACGCGTCACTGTTCCGTTCCTCACACCACTAGTCGAGGAGGACGCGCCGGTGTTCCACTCCTCGCCGCGACGCGTTAAGGTGGACGCGTTGGTGTTCCCAATCTTGCTAGCACGTGTGTCGGCTCCTCGCTACGAGGAGAACACCGCGCCGCCCGCCGAGCCCCCCAGCCTTGAGGAGCTTTGGAAAGAAATGGATGTCGCCATGTGGGAGGCTTTGCCACCGACAGAGCACGCCAAAATAGAGGCGGAGAAGATGGCCGGGGAAGAGAAGCGCGCCGTGGGGCAAGCTGCCTGGCAGCTCCATGTCGCGTCCGAGAGTGTCAAGCAATTGGCTCTTTCGCAGAAGGCTCATGCAAGGGCTGTGAGGGTGGCGGAGGACGCCCGTGCCAAAGCCCTGAGTGCAGTCGGGCCCAAGCGCCTCATCTACACTTGGCGGTACGTGGACCGGGTGCATGCTTCCAGCAAGGAGAAGTACCAGCTGGCGCCGGATCACTACACCGGCGAGATCGCGCTCGCCCACCGGCAAGCCGCAAATCAGCACCTCGTGAGTTGCGAGGCTGAGGAAGAGGCGTTGTGTCGGCGCGCTGGGAAACGGCCGCGCACCAGGGCACTCGTGCGCGCCGCAAGCGCTCCTGCGAGCGTCGTGGCTTTTAGTAGGGAGTATAATTTAGTTTCGTAAGTTGTTCTCATTAGTTTTGGGATGCAAATGATAAATCCCAAATGTTCGGGAATTATTAGCGTCCTTAATTAAGTATGTAAGAGGGAAAGTTTGGAAACCTTGTGTATCCGTACGCATTTTGTAAGTAGGTGCATACAACACAAACTTTAGTACTATATACTATCGCACTACACGTCTCTATCTATATATGCTTGCAGACTGTGCTACTCCCTCCGTCAAGGTGAATAAGTCATTTTTGGTTGTGCACCGTGACCAAGTAGGAGGGAAGACTTTATACACCTAGATGGAGGGAGTACTACTATTACTTATTTATGGGAAAATGCACGTTTTAACATTACGATGCGGTTTTTGCAGAAGTAGAAAAACAACACTTGTCAAGCTTGTCAAATGATTCAATGCAAAACAAATGCAAAAATGCCCGTTTGATTGTTTACTTTTAGCTTCCTTCTCTGTGGTTATTTCTCTGTCTACTTTGTACGGAGTATCTCATTGATCGGAAAGGCATGCAAATTCCCAAACCGCTTCCTACACCATGTATCGAATTTTTGCCTAACAAGTTGTGCCGTGCAATTGGAATTCCAACTTTAGTACTAGTACTACTACTAGGAGTACCAGGGGCCAGTTTGTTTAGGCTTCTAGATTAGTAGTAATCCATTTACTACTAGCTCCGTCCTGGTTTATTGGTCCCCATTGTAATCTGTGTCAAATTTTGATCATAAATTTAACTAATCAAACGTTTGTGATGTCACATGCACTAACATTTTATCAGTTAAATCTTTGGTCAAAATTTACCACAAATTACAATGGTGACGAATAAACCAGGACGGAGGTACTCCCTCCATTTTTGTATACAAGGCCACTACATTTTGCATCTATACAAGGCCACCAATAGTAATAAAGACAAATATTAATGATGTTTCCTCGTACTAGTAACCCATGGCTTAATTACTAGCATGCATGTAGTGGATGATAATGACAAACTCATCTACTTCCTCTCTCACGGCCACTCAATTTCTTTTAATGTGCATGCACCCTATTAATTAACCCGGTAAACGAGAAAATAAATTGACTTGTAAAGCACACATTGATTTTTATCTTGGTACCTGTAATTTGAGTTTGTGGCCTTGTATATAAAAATGAAGGGAGTACTAGTAGTACTAGTAGTTTAGAAGCCCAAATAAATGAGTGAGGCGCCTTAATGTTACTCTCCACTATGACTAGTCTTATGGGAAAAGCTGGGGAAGAGACGACTTATTTTTTAAGCCGCCAAAAAAATTGGTCCTAGGAGTAGTAGCTAGGGATACTAGGAGTAGTAGCCAGGGATCGAGTGTGCGAGATGAACCGGAGAAAGTAAATGCAGATAGATGAAATGCAGAAAAGATGGAGGGGTGTGATGGTTGCTTGTCCGTTTATTTTACCAGGCCACTTATTACTGGTAGTGGTTGGGTTTTGTGATATGACGGCTTTACTGCCGCGGCACAAGCAGGGTGAGACTCTCGTGCAACACCACCTTATACACTTGTACTGCATCGGCCGTGGTTTATTAGTCCCCCATTGAATATGAGTGAAGATTTAACTGGCAAAATGTTAGTGCATGTCAAAAAAAACCATATCGTTGGATTCGTATTTGAACATAGTTGTCAATGATATAACTTTGTTTGACATGCATCAGCATTTATCGTACTATATATAATGTGAGTTCAATTTTTGGTCATACTAATCTATAGTAAGGTCCCCTTGCATTGCACGGAAGAGTGAAATGCATTGGTCAGGGAGTTGTTTATTTTGACAAAGGATGTGGGGGTCATCTCATGTGTAACAGATATCGATAGGTTTCTTCGGATATTATTTCATCTCTAGAGCTCACAAACATCCAGGTGAAATAGAAAAAAAGGTATCTTTTGCAAACAAAAGCATTCAACTGTTCAACCTGCATCCAAAACTTGTGTAGAAATAACACTTATTGTGCTTAGCAAGAAATGATATTTAAGAATTAGTTTTTGAGTATCGATTGTTATACATGTTGGCTACAGATGAGATGGCACTTTCTAATAGTCGACAGTTGGCTATACTTTTCAGTACTAACCATGCCCTTATACACCTAGACGGAGGGATTAAATCAGGATGACTTGGAAGGGGGCAGAGGAGATGTAAGAAATGGTTCATCGTAAGTCTTTCACCAGTACTATAGTAAAAATTCATACATGGAAGATTCTAGACTAAACCATAAATGGATACACTTTTATTCATCTGCGATACTCCAATAGAGGAAGATCATGCATGGAAGTCTCAACATGCTTAGACAGCAGATTTCATTGAGCGAAGACTAGTGATCAACATTTAACTTGGTAATGCATATGTCCAGGTGAACCTCCTTGGAGTCCCCGTGCACCGTGTTGCGGGGTAAATCATACCATGTGTCTTCCATGTCTAAATTGGCGGGAAGCTCCCAGCTCTACATAGTCCGAGTCAGCATGATGGAGCCGATGTCGCCGCCCACGTACCTCTGTGGGGTAGTAACAGCGAGCACGCACCCGTACATCGGCCTCATGTCGGTGTTAGTGTCAGCGGCGTTGCCCCTAACGCACACTACAAAGACGGGGCGGCGGCCTACACGGGCCTCACCAGTGCCCACGATCAAGAGGAAGACGATGTCATCCTCCTACGAGACTACCAAGCGGCGGTGATCCTCCAGCGACTCTGGCGTGGTGAATTGGTAGCACGTCTCGTACTTGATGTTCTTCGCCAAGGGCCAGTAGGGACTGCTGCACGCATCCATGAGGTGGTGCACCATGTCCGCCGGTGAGCCCCAAAATGGCATCGGGCACTCATAGAAGTAGACGAAGGGATCCTTGGAGGCATCGACCAGGCCGTCCATGAAATGGGAGTGGCTGTAGGGGATGTTGCGCCAGTTGAATATATGAGCAAGTTACTATGAGATTTAATCTGAATAAGCAGAAAATAAATCATGACGGCTATAACAAAGATGAAACTAATCATGTGGACTAGCATAGTAAATGAACAGATATAATCTAGTAGGATACAGAGTAGAAACATGAATTCTACCACGATTTTGAAATGGAGGGAAAGAAACACATACGATGCAACGGGAGCAGCACCGTTGGCTTTAAGAATTAGTTTTTGAGTATCGATTGTTATACATGTTGGCTACAGATGACATGGAACTTTCTTGTAGTCAACCGTTGCCTATACTATTAAGTATTAACCATGCCCTTATACACCTAGACAGAGGGATTAAATCAGGATGACTTGGAAGGGGCAGAGGAGATGTAAGAAATGGTTCATAGTAAGTCTTTCACCAGTACTGTAGTAAAAGTTCATACATGGAAGATTCTAGAATAAACCATAAATGGATACACTTTTATTCATGCGCAATACTCCAATAGAGCAAGATCATGCATGGAAGTCTCCACATGCTTAAACAGCGGATTACATAGAGTAAAGACTAATGATCAACATTTAACTTGATAATGCGTATGACCATGTGAACCTCCTTGGAGTCCCCGTGCACCACGTTGGCGGGAAAAGGATACCATGGGTTTTCCAAGTCCACATTGGCGGGAAAGTCCCAGTTCCACAGAGTCCAAGTCCGTTCGATGAGGCCGGTGTCGACGCCCACGTGACCCGAAGGGGTAGTAACACTGACCACACACCCATACATCGTCCTCGTGTCAGTGTCAGCGTCAGCGGTGTCGCCCCTGACGCACACTACAGAGACTAGGCGGCGGCCTGTGCGGGCCTTGCCAGTGCCCACGATCAAGAGGAAGACGCTGCCGTCCTCCTCCGAGACTAGCAAGCGGCGGTGATCCTCCAGCGACTCCGGCATGGTGAACGGGTAGCACATCTCATAATTGATGTTCTCCGTCGAGGGACAGTAGTGACCGCTGCACGCAACCATGAGGTGATGCACCATGTCCGCCGGCGAGCCCGAAAACGGCATCGGGTACTCATAGCAGTAGACGAAGGGCTCCTTGGAGACATCGACCAGGCCATCCATGAAACAGGAGTGGCTGTAGGGGACGTTGCGCCAGTTGAATATATGAGCAAGTTACTACGAGATTTAATCCGAATAAGCACAAAATAAATCATGATGGCTATAACAGAGATGAAACTAATCATGTGGACTAGCATAGTAGTAGCATACAGAGTAGAAACATGAATTCTACCACGATTTCGAACAGGAAGGACAGAAACACATACGGTGCAACGGGAGCAGCACCGTTGGCATTGAGGTTGTCGCCCATGTCGTTGAGGAAGAGGTTGCTGAGGTCGGGGAAGAAGTTGTCGTCGGTGAAGTCGTGGCTGCCAGCAGTCGCGAGAGTGCGCTCCCCAAATTTCAACAGCGCCTGCCGAATGGAGCGCATGAGGGAGTGGTTGTAGGGGACGTTGCGGCCGTTGAATGGAGCGCAGGAGTAGCACACGAAGCAGTAGATGGTGTCCTTACTAGTACTCCCTAGTCTCTATCTATCTACATCTACTCTTATAGAAACCGAGCTGGTGATGATGGTTTGCCTACCATCTTGTAATATAGATCATCTGATCTATATCTAACGGATAGAAAGCCAACTATGACAATTTTACAAAAGATACCCGCACCTCTCTCCACATTTACAGATAAGGCCTTGCCTCGTTCATCCTTATCTCCCACAACCTCGTGCTCCTCCCTAAGTCTCTATCTCTACTCTTATCTCTATCTCTACTACTCTTCTTTGTTTTTTTATAACAAATCGAATAGTACTGCACCAACCGCTGAACGCGCGGCTGAACACGCCTCCTCGCCTCCATCATCACCAACTGAGTCTTTTATAGGAGTAGGAGTAGATAGAAAACCGAGTTGGTGATGATGGTGTGTCGTGCAATGCATGGGAATCTTGCTATTTTTTGCATATAATTCCAAACACCATGTAGACACGGTCTTTGAGCACGGTTCATAGTCATTCCACGCTCGAGCATTGAAGTTTGTAACTATTTTAGATTAGAATATACTACTCCTCTGGTGCTAGTAGTAGAGCAGAGTCCTACTCTACTACTCTACTCAAGCAAGTTAGGGCATAGTAGTAGGTACTGTAGGGAGTACCAGTACTGTGATCACTCAAGCAAGTTGTCTGGCATCGATATGACCCTACGTTGCTGGTATGTGTCTCGTAAGTTAAGCAGTGTGTTGTAGTCATCATCACCTGTCCACTTCCTGCAGCACATATTCGCTGCTCCATCTTCGTCCGCACATCATCTCGTCCAATCTTCCATCCTCGCTAAGGCGCCTCCCCCCTAGTCCAAAACCCAATCACTAGCAATAGCAGAACCAAGCAGCGTCCACCGAAAGAGTGGCTGGAATTCGCTCCCCACAGAGGTAATCAAGCTCATTGTTTCGTGCGTGGATAATCTCAGTACCATGCCGCTCGCCGCGTGCTTGTTGGGCTTGTACTGTTTACTCAAAGCCCTCGGGCCGGAGCTTTTTAAGCCAGCTCCTTGCTTGCTGATGCCGCCTGATCTTCTGAAATGACATGTCACGCAGCATAACGATCGTAGGGTGGCGAGCATCAACCCCCTTGACTGCGATCCGGTCCCCATCACCCTCAAATACATTAACAGTATGTACTGGGTCGGCATGAACACGTCTTGGATGGTGCTCGACGACGATCGCGGCAGCTGGATGCTCGTGGAGGTCTACACCGGGCGATTGATCCCACTTCCTTCGATTAACACTGCACTGCTTTGGCACCGCGGCCCAGAATACTCGGAATCTTACAGTAGCCAACATGATACCAAGTTTTATTTGCTCAAGGTTGTAATCTGCCAAGTGCCCACAAGATCTACGAATTATAAAGACTTCAGGCTAATTGCGTTCTTCAACCGCGGTCTCGCCTATCTGACAGGTCACTGCGGTAAGTGGATAAATCTGCACGTCCATCGCGGGATCATAGATCCTCCATGGTTCTATGATGCCATTGACCACAAGGGATTCATTTACGCTGTCGACTCCTTCTATGGCTGGACGTATTGCTGGCCTACTCCAGTCAAAGCTAAAATCGGCTGTTATAGCAGTATGTTACTTTCCTATGATATCATGTTGGCTTGCTTATATTACTGTCAACATTTACTGAAAAAATATTCATGCTCATAACATGCTGTTCTTAAGATTGACTACATCAAGAGCCCTTTTTTATTTAACTCCAACTTGATATGATGTCGTAGGCTGCCTGGTGTCCCTACCCTTCCTAATCCTAGAACCTTTCAACGAAAAGCGGCATGGCAGTTGCAGGTGGTTCCTGGCTCGATCAGATGATGGTGAACGATTGATGATCGTTCGCACGTACCGGACGTGTTGTTTCACGGAATACAATCACAATCACTGCAAGGTCTTTGAGCAGGATCCCAGCTTCTCTAGGCCTTCAGGAATTTTTTGACTGGAGGCTGGTAAGTAGCCTTGGTACATGCTCTCTGTTTGTGGGACTGAATTATCCAATTAACCAGGAGATAACCGACGGCAAGGATCATGATGGCAGCGCGGTTTCCTTCATTAGGCAAAACTGTGTGTACACAGCATACCATGCGTCTCTGCATGCACCATACCCTGATATGTGCCGCCACGCTCTGCAGCCCAAAGTAGGAGAGATGGACGCAAGTATCGGACTTCGACCTGCTGGCTGGAGTTTCCCCCGTCAGGCACCCATCTGGTTCAAGCCGTCAGCCAATCTCCACTTCTTAATAAATAGTAACATCTAACTGAGCCAGTTAGTTAGATGCATACATTTCGTGTAGTAAGATCTTTATTTAGTTTGATGCATACACTTGTTCTTTTTTGGTAGCCCTTTTGTAATAATGGCTGATGTTTGGTTTCGAAGAGAGAGTTGCGTCTTCACTCTTCTGGCTTGCTTACTGCTTCTATTGCACCCCCAGCCCGGGTTGTTGCTGCTGCTGTTTTAAATGTACAATCAGTAGTACATTTCATCTCTTGGTTGAATAAATGTGTTGTTAGAACGACAAACACAATGTTTTGGAAGTCGTTGCACGGTTCGATCCTTAGTGCCCCGTACCGTACGTAACGCATACTATTTTTCGTACGGAACACATTTTCCACTTGTTCATAACATGTAGCCCACTGATGAAGGCCCAATATAGGAGCCCATAACTAACTGGAAGGGAGGCTCTCACATGAATACGGCCCAGGTACATGCTCATGCCCCCCTAAACATAAATAAGTAAATAAATAAATAAAGCTAAATGCTCATGCACCAGTTCTTTAAATTCATGATTTAACAGGAGGATATTATTTCCTATGATAGTGTCGTTACATTCGGTCAATATTATTCTTAGGCAAAGATAGCGACCATTCTTCTTTCTCCTGGCATTTTCTTCCTACAACCAGCTGACACATGCAAATCGTAGTCAACGTCGTAAACAGTTCCTGTCCATTTTTATTTTTCAATAGGAGTGTCCAACCCAGCCCAGCACATTGGCAACATCACTTTATCCTCCGCCTTGGTGTGCTCGCCGCGGTGCCGCCGTCCAGCCATGTCAACATAGTTTTTTTCAAAACGGTCCCTGTCAACATAGTGAATTGGGAGATAACTGTAGTTCTGAGTATGACAGTATGGACCCACCAGGTCCACTCCCGAACACAAGCAAGCGCCTCTTTTACTACTCAGATGCACCCTTTCATTTTTTTATTCTAATCCACCCTGATGATATCCGGGACCCACATCATTTTTAACGTATAGTCAATTAAGGACAGAATTGCACAACTTTTGTTTTGAGTAGTAATTTGGAGGAGCAGGCTATAAACTGCGTAGTGCGGTCTCTGTGGCCCGTCTAACAACATGACCAGCCCAGCACATTTTTCTTTGGGAAAATAGGTAGCCCAGTATTTCTTTTTGAAGAATACCCAAGCTAGGCCTATTTGTTTTCTTCGACTTACTAGGCTGCAAATCTTTTAAGACGAGGAGGGATGCATTTCGGCCTAGCCAAAGAGTATGGTCAGTGTGTTAAAAGTAATATCAAAGGGGTTGAAAATTCCAAAAAAATTATAGGAAATGGGATATTAGTTTCTTTTTTTGTTTTTGTTCTTCACTGATATTTTATAGTATTTCACTGGATTTAACATGACATAGTACTAATTTATTTCTAAATTTGTTTTAGTATGGCTACAACTTTTTGGATTAAGAATATTTTGTTCCCCAGCCAATATTTGCGAAGTTTCAAAATTTCGCACATATTTAGTTAATTTTTTTAACCCTGGTACTGACCAGAAAATGGGCAGCAATTCTAAAAATGGGAAACGGGCTGCAATAATTTCCATATGAATTAGAAAATGAGTAAAAATTATAAAAAGAATAGCAAATGGGTTGTAGACGCCACAGATTTCGAGGTTGACTGGTTTACGCAAGGCTTTCTCGGTCAACACACCATTCTTGCAGCAGTGACTGTTGTATGTCCATCCACCGGCCGACGTGCTTCTTCAGTCTCTGATCTTCCTCCTCCAGCCGCCTAAACTAGCGCCGGCGGGACTGCCTGCTCCCTCCTCTTGTGGCCCGATGTGATGCCGCGTAGGCTTCCCCGGCCAACCCTACTCCCTCCGCTGGCCTGGGCGCACGCAATCAACTACCTCCTTAACGAACAAAAACGATTCCTCCCACTGACATCTGGGGCGCACCAGTTGGGAGGCTGACCTGTGGACCTACTAAGTTGACGCGTACACAGGGCTTGTCAACTTAGTCAACAAACGATTGTAGCAGAACTAACCGTTGGATTTGAATCAAACGGTCATGTTGCTTCTTCAAGTGCTGCTCTTCTTCCACTAGCCGCCTAAACGAGCGCCGACGAGACCGCCTGCTCCTGCCTCCAGTGGCCGGTTGTGCTGCTGTTGAGGCCTCACCGCCCCCTACAACTCCCACCGCTAGCCAGGCCCTACGGCGCTGGCAGCCTCACACCGCATCCGAACCAGTGAACCCTCGTACTCCTCTCCGCGTGGGCATCCACTGCCAAGTCTTCCCCGGCTCCGCGTCGTCCCCTTCCTAGGCCTCGCCGTCGTCCACCGCCCAGGTGCTCTCGGAGAGGCATGGTCAACGTGGTCATGGAACGACTTCCATCGGACGTGGACTGTATGTGGAGAGGCTGACAGCTGGGTTCACAGCGGCACACAAGGAAATGCCTCCTTATTACGCGCAAAATAATGATTCCTCCAGCTGACATCTGGGACCCACCGGAAGGGCCTCTGTATTTCGCGAAAAAACGTACCCCCCGCTGACAGGTCGGACCCACCAGCTAAATCTTCGCACGCAAGGAAGTGTCTCCTTATTACGCACATAAAAATGAATACCCCCTGCTAGCTGGAACCCACCATAGTGGGTGGCTGACTTGTGGGCCTACTAAGTTGACGGGGACGAAGGGTTTTGTCAACTTAGTCAATACTCCAGTGACCGTATGATGTCCATCCAACGGCCATAGTGCTTCTTCAACCTTTGGTCTTGTTGCTCCAGCCGCCCAAAGCAGCGCCAGTCGTGCCGCCTGCTCTTGCCTCTCGTGGCCGGTTGTGCTGTCGCAGAGGCCTCACCGCCCCCATACTACTCCCACCACTGGCCAGGCCATCCCTCTACTCACCCACACCCCTTGTTATTCTGTGGCGACGGCAGCCTCACACCACAGCAGAACCAGTGAACCCTCATACTCCTCTATGCGTGGGCATCCACTGTCGTGTCTTCCCCGGCTTCACGTCATCCCCTTCCTAGGCCTCGCCGTCATCCACCGACCTGGTGCTCTCGGTGCAGTGTGGTCAACATGGTCAAGGAACGGCTTCCATCGGACATGGACTGTACGTGGAGAGGCTGACAGCTGAGTCCACGGCCGCAGCAAGGAAGTGCCTCCTTATTATGCGCAAAATAATTATTCCTCCACCTGACAGCAGGGACCCACCGGACAGGCCACAGTATTTCGCGAAAAAACATTTCTCCCTGACTACTGGGACCCACCAGCTACATCTTCGCATGCAAGGAAGTGCGTTCGAGCAAAAAAAACGATTCGCCCCCCTGACTGCTGGGACCCACCAGCTACATCTTCGCACACAAGGAAGTGTCTGATAGTCGGGACCCACCTGGTTGAAGCGTACGAAGCATTGTCATTCTGGTCGCAAACGTGTACGTACATATATACTGGTCTATGTAGAGGCGCGCACGGGTCGTTGTAGAGGCACGCACGTAGCATGTACACATACGTACAACGGCCAGGGTGCAAGAAAGAAAATAGGGCCACATACGTACATACGGGCGGGGTCTCGAACGCCTACTCGCGCATACGTACGGCCAGGGCTCGTGAACATGGCTGGGTCAGAACAGAGAAACAGGGTCGTCGTCATGTTCATGGGGAGCCAACCGGCTGGGTCGGAATAGAATGCGTCGTCGTGTTCATCGGGAAGGCTTGGACGGAACAGGCGATGGAAACAAGGCCTGGCATACCGCAGAACGGAGGAAACGGCCTTGTGTTCGACCAGCCACGTTTGAAACGGGATACTGTTCATCGGGAGGGGTCTGACGTATTGCAAAACGGAGGAAACGGACCTCCTACGGTCGAAACGGGGGTCCTATTGATCGGGACGGGTGTGGCGTACCGCAAAACGGACGAAACGGACTTGTGTTGGAGCGCTACCGACGAAACGAGGGTCCTGCTCATCGGGAGGGGTGTGGTGTACCGCAAAACGGGACTCCACGGGATACTGTTCATCTCCACCGTCGACCTCCTCCAGCCTCCACGGGCTACTGTTCATCCACTGTCGACCTCCTCCAGCCTCCACGGGCTCCTGTTCATCCAGGCTCCACCGTGCGCTACTCTACCGGCTACTGTTCAACCACCCCTCCGCGGGCTCTTGTTCAACCAGCCCTCCATGGGCACCCCTTCACCATCTACTGTTCATCCAGCCCTCCACGGGGTCGTCCTGTTCATCCAGCCCTGCACGGGATCCTGTTCATCCAGCCCCAACCGGCTCGATCGATCGGGGTCCTATTCATCCAGAGGCAACGCCACGGGGTCCTGTTCACCCACCCCCATCGCTCACTGTTCATCCACCCCCCCCACAATGCTCATTGTTCATCCAAACCCCCCTGCAACGCTCACGGTTCTTCCAGAGGCAGCATCGATCGGCTTCAGTTAGCAGCAGTAGCAAAGGAATCGCTCGATCGGGTTCAGTTAACAGCCATCGATCGATCACTCGGGTTCAGTAACGTGTAGCCTGCAGTGCAATCGCTCGGGTTCAGTAATGCGTAGCCTGCAGTGCAATTGCTCGGGTTGAGTTAGATCCCAACGCCTCGCTCGGGTTTAGTTAGAGCCAACGCCTCGCACACACACGCGTACATGTACAAGAGAAACGCGCATCGCTCGGTCCCCGACCACCCACCGTAACCGGGAACTCCCCAAAATTTTCCTCGCCCTTGCTTCTACCATGGTGTTTTCCATCATGGACGGCCCAAAGAATTTCATGCAGCTACGTCTCCGACCCGCCCAAGACGAAAAGCCCATTTTCTTTCAAGATTTTTTGTCATAGAAGTCGGAGCCCACCACATCTATGATGATACCGGGTTTTTTCACAATTATCGTCATAGAAGTGTCATAAGTATGACAGGAAAAAAATCATTCGGCCCAAAATGTCGCGGATGTGTCTTTTTTTTGTAGTGCAAGTTAGCCTCCCACCAAGGTGGGTCCCAGCTAGCAGGGTATATTCAATTTTTTGTGCGTAATAAGGAGGCACTTCCGGTGGGTCCGAGCTGACAGTGAGGGGAACATTTTTTCGCGAAATATGGTGGCCCGTCCGGTGGGTCCCAATAGTCAGGGGGGAAACAATTTTTTGCAAAATATGGTGGCCCATCCAGTGGGTCCCTGCTGTCAGGTGGAGGAATCATTATTTTGCACGTAATAAGGAGGCACTTCCTTGCGGCTGCCATGGACCCAACTGTCAGCCTCTCCACGTACATTATTCTTCTGATGGAAGTCGGTCATAGACCACATTGACCACGCCGTGCCGAAAGAACCACGGCGATGGACGACGGCGAGGCCTAGGAAGGGGACGACATGGAGCCAGGGAAGACGCGATAGTGGATGCCCATGCGGAGAGGAGTACGAGGGTTCACTGGTTCGGCTGCGGTGTGAGGTTGTCGTCGCCGAAGAATAACAGGGGGAGTGGGTAAGTGGAGGGATGGCCTAGCTAGCGGTGGGAGTAGTATGGGCACGGTGAGGCCTCCGCGGCAGCACAGCCGACCACGAGAGGCAGGAGCATACGACACGACCGGCGCTGCTTTGGGCGGCTGGAGCAAGAAGACCACGGGTTGAAGAAGCACTACAGTCGTTAGATGGACATCGTATGGTCATTAGAGCTAGAATTGTTCATATATTGACTAAGTTAACAAAACCCTCCGTCCCCGTCAACTTAGTAGGCCCACAAGTCAACCTCCCACTATGGTGGGTCCCAGCTGGCAGGGGGTATTCATTTTTTTGTGCGCAATAAGAAGGCACTTCCTTGCGTGCGAAGATATAGTTGGTGGGTCCGACCTGTCAGCAGAGGGAACTTTCTTTCACGAAATACAGAGGCCCTTCCGGCGGGTCCCAGATGTCAGGTGGAGGAATCATTATTTTGCACGTAATAAGGAGGCATTTCCTTGTGTGCGGCCGTGGACCCATATGTCAGCCTCTCCACGTACAGTCCACTTTAGATGGATGTCGTTCATTGACCAAGTTGAGCACACCGTGCTGAGAGCACCAGGGCGGTGGAAGACAGCGAGGCCTACAAAGGGAACGACACGGAGCCGGGGAACACACGGCAGTGGCTGCCCACACGGTGGAGAGTACGAGGGTTGACTGGTTCAGCTGCCATCGCCAGAAAATAACAGGAGGTGTGGGTGAGTAGAGGGATAGACAGGCCAGGGATGCGAGTATGATGGGGCCGTGAGGCCTGCTCGATAGCATAGCCGGCCACGGGAGGCGGGAGCAGGCGGTTCCGACGACGCTGGTTTGGGTGGCTGGGGGAGGAAGATCAGAGAATGAAAAAGCACGATTGCCATTAGGTTGACATCTAACGGTCTGACACTGGTAGAGTTTATTGTTGACTAAGTTTCTTTTTTGACAAACCATGGTCAAAAAGTTCAACCTTATTTTGCATATTTTGGTGGAGTCCGAACTGTTGTAATCCCGAAATGATAAACATTTTTTTAAGAACTTATTGATTTGCCAAAAAAATAGTTTTGTTCTTGTAAGCAAATAAGACGTGGGACAATTGAGTTCATTTAAGGGAAAACCAGTGGTAAAAAAATCAGCGATGGGTGGGGAAAAACAACAAAAATAAGGATGTAAATATGAAAAGGGAATTTTATGTGTTTTCAATATAATGATACGTGTATATGAACTAGTAGAACTATAGGTAGAGATTAGAAAATGGATGTAGGACATGTGTTTCAAGAGGAAAATAGAACTGGGTTGTGTGTTTGATTCAGTAAAAAAACTCCCTGCGGATGTTGTAAGACAAAATATAATGAACGCTGGCGGGCCAGAGGCCAGTAGATACCTGTTGGATCTTTGTGCCCCGTTGTCTTCATGGGCTGGGCCTGTTAAAAACAAAACCAAGCCTGGGCAGTCTACAGCCCAGTTGAAACTTGCTCGACTTGAAAAAATAATATACGTGCTCAATAAACGAGAGAATTCTGCAAGTACAGATTGATAACTGGGATGCAGCAGGGATACTGTTTTTTCCTCGTGATAATAAGTGCATGCACTTGTTTTGAAAAAATTGGAGAATGGGGAATTCGAATGGCAGGTGCTTATGCTACCCATCAAATAAAAATCAGGTGCCTGAAAATTCGTTTCGAAACAAATGATTTAGCTTTATATCCACGACGACCCTCGGCATGATGGTTGGAAGCAAATGCAAGTTCATACCAAAAGATCGTTAACAACAATACCAACTTGCGGACGACAAGGTAGTACAACTACCAATACCAAACTAACTTATAATGTTTATACTCCTGGCCCTAGTGTTTGTCTGGTACAAAATCTTGCAGAGGACCAGCTCCCGCTCCTTCTCTTGCTCCAGGTCCCCGAGGTGGTCCTGGAGCATCACCCAGTTGGTCCTCTACTGGTCGAAGTTCTTGTTGGTGTGCTGCACCAGAACCTTTTTGATGCCCGTCTACCGGCCGTTGACTATCACCGACAAGGTATTGCCGGTCTTGTGCCACATCGCGTGCATGCCGCACTCCGACTGTATCTTGTGACGCGTCCATGTGCCCCTTTTGAACGCCCTGGAATTGCGCTGGAAGAAATGCTTCCTTAGGCCACTGAGTGTGATACCTGCAGTATTGTCGAATACAGGTTTTAGTGTACGTAGTTGGCATTTTCATAACATCTTTGGCATGTTGCAGTCACACTACAAGAAATATGTCAACTTGTGACCACCACTATTGGTCACTGAAAGGTCATGGTTTTTCATTTGCGACCTTTTTGTAACCAAAAACAGAAGGTCAAAAGCCGGCGGTCGTAAACTGACTATAGCGACATTTCTTCTGGAATGGTCGTAGACATTTATGACAAAAATATGTCCACTGTGGCATTTTGGTCACTAGCAACCTCCCCTGTCCACGTAGGCATCCAGCGTGGCAAGCTGATGTGGCACAAGATTCAGCCCGGTCCAATTCGGTTTTCTACATGGGCCTAGCCCAACAATTCGACCTTTTTTACTTATTTTTTACTATTAATTTTGGTCAGCTACATGGGCTTGGCCCATTAATTCGGCCTTTTTGCTTTCTAAGATCTAGCCTTTTCACATTCTATATAATTTCTATTTTCGGATTTTCTTTGTTTTTTGTTACATTCAATTTTTAGATTATTGTAGTCAACTGGGCGCACATTGCTTGTAGTCAACACACCGATATACCAATCATCAAGTTTTAATTTTTCACAGCTTGTAGTCAACACACCGATTTAAATAACAGCCAAACTTAGTTTATTACAATGTTCCACACAATCACAATATACACCATACATTATTTCACCAATCACAATATAGAACTCTACAGGTAAAACTCTCAACAATATAGCACTCTATATCAAGGGCCAGCCAAGCCTACTACCATGCATGAGGCCACAACCAGCCCAATAGCATCAGCACCGTTGGAGCCCTGACCAACGTCCAAGCTTTATCAAGCTTCCTGCAAATCGCATTTAGTGGCAAAGCATCAATAGATGAAGTTGAAAAATGAATATCTTAGGGGAAGCTACACTTGGCATATACACGGGCAGAGTTGGGTTTAAGTAACCAAGTCATGTTTAAAAGAGTTAACTGAAGGAGTACAATTAGCATGTAACCAGGAAAACATATAGCTAGTACCTATCTATCATCACATAGAAGCCAAATACTATTAACTAATAATTAGTAGACAGCTACGTAATGGCTACCACAAGCAAAAGTGACAACCGAAAGAAAAGGGGGGCTAGGAGGCAGTAAGGAGAAGCAATCCACAACGAAGAAATTATGCAAATAATACAATGAAAATGGAAACAGAAGAAGATTGCCTATCTCTGTGTGTGTGTGTGTGTGTGTGTGTTGTACATAGCTTATTTCTTTAGCCAATATAGCTGCAGTATTAGCACAAATGCACAAGCAACATAAGCAGTAGTAACTACTAACTATTGGATCAACATGAGCAGCCAGCCAGCCACCATCGGCAGTAGCATAGAAGCAGCCAACAGCTAGCAGAAACAAAACTAGCACGGCAGCAATGCATTAGAGCATTAACAGCAGCAGTGCAGCTAGAGGCCTAGAGTATCAACAGCAGCAATACATCTAGATTCTAGAGCATCAACAGCAACAGTACAACTAGAGGCCTAGAGCATTAGAGCATTAACAGCAGCATTAGAGCTAAAGGCCTAGAGCATCAACAACAGCAGTACAGCTAGATTCTAGAGCAGTAGAGCATCAACAGCAGCAGTACAGCTAGAGGCCTAGCACTTTTCTTCCCGCACATGACCAAGGCAAGGTGTTGAGCCAGCGCCTCTTGCTTCAGCGCGCATAATCGGCCTATTAAGTGCGCCTTCTTGAACTTTTGCAACACATGCTTGCATAAACTCCTGGAAGGAAGGTGACAGCATTTCAGAGTAATCCAATTCAAAATCAGAAGGTGTGCTTTCTACTCAATATTAAAAGGGATGCGCGTACCTCTATGCTTTTGGCATCTCAGTCGGAGGGGGCAAAAAATAGGCCAGCAAAGTGAAGCCATCTCTTGTTGCTTCATGCAAAGCTACAGCCAGCCAGGAAGCAGCAGCACCAAGTTTCATGTGATGGCGCGGTGGAACCAGCAAAATATATTGTCCTGCAGAGGCATTCTTATCACCATACAATTATCACAACTAGTAATTGCAAGAACAAGAAAGCTTAAACAAAGGTTAAAGCTTGGTAACAGCAGGTTAATGACAACAGCAGTTTGACAACAGCAGCAGGTCAATAACAACATCATTAAGTCCTGGGAGTGCTTTAATTTAGTCCATTTTTTATCAACAACTTATCCTAAGGACGACATGCTATCGAACTTTGGAAAATACAGTATGAATATGACAACAATAGCAGCAAGTCCTACACTAAAATAAGCAATCATGATTTCTAACAATAGCAATCATCAGCAGCAAGTCCTAACTTAACAGTAGCAATGAGAAGAGAAGAGAGGAAAATAGAAGAAAAGAGATGAGAAGTTTCTGTTAATGAAAAAAATTACTCATCTTTTCAAATTAGTCAAATGAGTAGCTCTACACTGGAGCTCCACCACATCCTCTTGGGTGTAGGATCTCGTAAACAGCATAGGCACCCCAGTACCTTCAGATTTGGCAAACAAAATGGGAAATCGAGCCATTAGTTTGCACAAAGAACAATAACCGAAAGCAGAGCAGTAAAGCCGCAACACCTCATCGATGACGCTCCCGTCTCTGTCCAGCGCGAACCCATACTCCACGAAATGGCTCCGGGGCCTCCAGGGTGCCGGCTACCTCCTAGCCGGCTAGAACACACAGCCGATGATGGTGACAGCGTTGGCGCTGGAAAGTGTCGCCGTTGTCCCATGAGCCAGTCGTCATTGGCAGTATCGCCGCGTTCGCCAGCTCCGGGCGCCGGCTTGGACCACAGGAAGAGGTCGGCAACTACAAGCATAACAGATAAGCACAACATAGTGGAAGCCCAGATGAACAAGCAATCTATCTATCTAGAAAACAAACAAAGCATCTCAGGGCTTAAGCTAGTACTAGGATGCAACACTAGTTTCGGCTGCTTCCTCTACAAACTTAGCAGAATTTCATAAGCGGAGTAAATCAGGTTGAAGGTTGAGCAGCACATATACTAGATGAGGTACAAACTGAATACTAGAGATTCTTCAAAGCAAGCTCTGGTAAAAAAATAAGGAAAACATGAGTAACCAGCATGCTGGTTGGTTGCTGGCCAAGTCACTAGCAACCTAAATAAAAAAATAGATTGTAGGTTGGTTGCTGGCCAAGCCAACCTAACTAAATTGAATTCATACACAACACCTCAGCAACTTAGTTCATGCTGCAGGTTTTTGCTGCTCGCGGTTATAAATTTAGGAAATGTTGTACAAATCTTATTGAAGATGCTGGAGAATGACATGGCAGCATGTTACAGTAACAAGCTTATCCCCTATATAACATGGTTAAAGACAGTTGTTGCTTTAGTTAATTATAAAGACTAAAAGCACCACATAGTCAGGAGTATTGCACTGAACCTTGGCACTGAATGAATAACTGAAAACTCAAATTAACAAACCGGCAGACAGAACGCATAGATGAGCAACTACCTTAGCATTGTGTTCAAGCAGAAGCTTGACCACGTCTTGCTATCCATGACCAGTGGCCCAAACAAGGGGAGTACCTGACTCGCTTTCGGATTCGACATCGACTCCCTTACCAAGCAAAAGCTTCATAATCTCAATGTGTCCTGTAATAACAAGAAAAATAGACGCCACATTTTCTTTAAGATATTCTCTCCACTTCAACATACAGAATTATCGATCAGCATCATTTGGCAGTAATTGACAACACACAGAGCACAACCATTAGGCACAGCATCATCATTACCTATGCCTGCAGCATGATGCAGTGCCGTGGCTCCCATGTTGGACATGACCGAAGGATCAGCCCCGCGGCCGAGCATGTACTCCACCATCTCCTGGCGGCCCTGCCGGGCGGCATGGATGAGTGGGGTCTCGCCTAGACAATTGATTCAGATAATATGTATCACTACCACCACCATATACCAAGTATCAATTGAATTGCATAATCTCCAATATGAATCGGAGAAATACAAGGAGGAGAAAGTGAGCATCACGGCATCGTATAGCATGGGGTTAGGGAGTTAGGGGAAGCAGTACCATCATCGTCCTTGGGGTCGATGGTGAGGCGGAGATGCTTGATGAGGAATTTACAGAGCTCGGTCTGGCCCTCTCAGGCGGCGAAGTGCAGCGCGGTGCGCTTGTTGGCGTCCCGCATGTCGGCGGACACCGCGGTCGCGCCCTTCCCCTCCTCGTCGAGCGCGGACCCGAACTCTGCACCAACACCAACAACAATACCAAAGCTTAGAAACCCCAGATAGCACCCCATGGACCCCTATCGGACCAGATCGGCCGCACAATCGAAGCCAAGCCGCTGCCACACACGAGCGCGGTACCCGCTAGCCGCTACCGCTACCAGATCGAGCCGAACCGGACCGACAACGCACAGATCGGGGAGATGGGGGATGGGGGATGGGGGCGTGTCCGTACCTCGATGGTGGGGTTGTCGCGGCTGTCGAAGATCTGGCGGGCCTTCACGGACTAGATGGTCGTCGCCATGGTCGGAGCGGGAGCCGGAGCTGGTCTCGCGTCGCGTGGCTTGGGGAGGAAGCCGAGATCGAATCAAATTAGAGCATATGGAGCGGAGTCCGGGAGCCAAGGCCTTCACGGGAGAGTGAGTGGAAGGGGAGCCGGAGGAGGTCGGGATCCGGCTCATGGAGGAGAGCGAGTGGAGGGGGGCGGTGGTGTTGGGCTGAATCGATGGGGGGCGGCGCACGGGGGAGAGCGCGGCTAGGGTTTGGATGAGGGGTGAGAGGGAGCTGCGTTGATTCGGGAGGGGGATGAGAGGGATGAGGGGTAGAGGGGGTGGGGGAAGAGGGCTGCCGTCGGATCCGGGCCTATCCAACGGTGGTTGGGCACGATCCGCGTGAGGTGCTCGTGGACCAATCAGAATGTAATAAAGTCCTTGATGACTTTATGACAATATAAATAGGTCGTAATTGATTAAAAATAAGTTCTTTTGCAGGAGAAAAGCATTTTTCATTGTTGAAGTATAAAAAATATTTTTCTTGTGACGAACCTACCAACTCTATGTATTAGACCAAATTTTATGTATAATTGACCAAATGATTTTATGTAAAATGCTTTTGATCCATGAAAAAATCATTTTCCATTTTTTGAGTGCCCAAAATGAGCTTTTTTTGTGAAGAACCTACCAAATATTTGTTGCAAAATTGTACCAAATCAAATTTCTAAAATACTAGGCCATATTTAATGCACAATTGACCAAATGGTTGGGTGGAAAAAGTTTTGATCCACCTCTGGTGAAAAAGACAAATTGCCGCCGATTTAGTTGGAAGCGGGTCAAATTTGAACTGCATCTGCTCTTAGTTTGCTATTTATTTTTTCCAAAAATCATTTCTAGGTACATAAGTATCTATTTAATCATAGAAATACCAAAAAAATTCCAAGATTCAACAGCTAGCTAGGAACGGTCAAGCCCGCTGTTTTGACCGCATTTTGAAATGGGCATAAAAAATTCAAAAAAATCAAAAAATTAGAAAACCTTCGCATTGTGTCATTATATGTGACCAAGTTTCCAGGCAAAATAATAAACTTGTAATACGATAATGATTTTAAAAAAGTGTTCTCAGAAATGAGCTATCATGCATGAAGATTCATCGCTTTCAAGCCAAATGATCAACCTTATGGCCACATTCATGGCATAGTTTGTTCAAATGATCTCATATTGTGCACAAGGGTGCATCTTGGAATTCCATACAATGTTGCCTAAGGAAGTTTTCATTTTCTTTGCACGGAAGAATCATTTTCCATTTTCCATGTGCCCGAAATGAGGTTTTTTTGTGAAGGAACTACCAAATAATTGTTGCAAAAATGGAACAAATCAATTTTATAAAATACTAGGCCATGTTTAATTCATAATTGACCAAATGGTTGGGTGTAAAAAGTTTTGATCCACCTATGGTGAAAAAGACAAATTGCCGCCGATTCAGTTGGAAACGGGTCAAATTTGAACTGCAGGTGCCTCATAGTTTGCTCTTTATTTTTTCCAAAAATCATTTCTAGGTACATAAGTATCTACTAGCACAAATGCCCGTGCGTTGCAACGGGAGAAAAACTTAACGTAATCCCAGTGAACTACCCTTTATATTGGACATGCATTTCGACCTGCTAATTGCGCTCGTGAAATTTGGGAAGTGCATAAAAAGCAAAACAAATATTACTAACTTTATAAAATCTAGCTTACATATTCTGTCCAATATGTGTGTGATTTCTTGATCTTTTGCCTTTTTAATCACACTGACTTTATAAATAATTAGTTAAGGTTTGAGAAGAACTTACTGCATTAGTCATATCAAATACTCGTCATAGTAGAAATATTCGAAGCATTATGAATTATGAATAAGCACATATATAATTCAAAGAATATGGGAGATATCGTGCACAAAGTAAAATTAATGAGTAGAGGAAGCACCGAGACGGAGCTAGACGTGGCTACCATGTTTGTGCTGCTGGAACACACCACATGTAGTACTCCAACATCATCTGTTCACCGCCCCTCCATAGTTTTGCCCCTTCAGGAAGCCGGTGCTCTTGGTAGAAAGAAGAAGTCTCGTGAAGACAGTCACCATGTGGCTGCTCATGTGATAGGCTAACACATCTACAAATCGCCATTGAATCGGGACATGCATGTCCTCCTGCTTCAGGAAGAATGCCTGCCATGGCCCGGAGGCAACCATCACGTTGTCTTCGATATTGTACAAACAGATAGAGTCTGAGGACCAGAGCATGTTGGAACAGTGCCGAAGGCTGTGCGTGGAAGTCCACGGGTCCACACCACACCCTGTCGGTAGCGATTTGTGTTTGACGAAGAACGCAATATAGCACAAAAGCTAACAAAACAAGGGACAACTTCACATTCTATCAAGAGAACCTCGTTATCATTAACAAGATCAGAAGGAAGATTCAAACATCAATGTCACATCTTTACGAAAAAAGCTCGTCGTGCCTGAACTTGTACCTCCACTTGCCGAAGCTGATGACCGAGAGCCCTTGTCGCCGAGCTAGTTGTAATTATTTTATAAAATACATCAGAGAGCCTGTCAACTACATCAGAAAACCTGGTAATTATTATCTAAAATACGATAACTGTATCGAAACAATCTCTTAGGCGGTAGTTACATCAGAGAGCCAGTTTTTTCATGTTTTGTCAGGGCATGCTAGCATCAGCTCATGCACTTCCTACCCTTAGGTCAAAAATTGGTCATGTTGCACTATTGATATTTCATTCATCTATAAGTGAAATAAGCTTTCTCTGAATCAACATAATGGAACTCGTTTAAATAGTCAGTCGTAGTTAGGATTGATATACGCAACAGAAAACACATGTGAGACATACAACATCAAAATGGTGTAACAGTTGTCTACCGCAATGCACATCTGAAAAGATTGGCACTTTGAAAAACCTCATTGCCTCCCTAGGATGGTAATAGCACGAACCTCGACACGTCTGTCTCATATCGCTTTCAAGATCAGTAAGCGAGTCGATGGTTCAAGCTCCTTGTACATTTCAATTTCATCTCTGCACAAGATCGAACAATTAGAAAAACTATGAAGATAAGACTGAATCAGAATATCTGATCAAGCAATTCTTATGTACAGGACTAACCCATGTGATGCAACTATTGGTACATCACCTTCTGCAACCTGTAGTTTGCATCTCTGTTAGTTTATCAATTGAATGGAATATCAGTACTGGCATTAAATGTTTGCAACATGGGGTATCAGTCATATATATATATATATATATATATATATATATATAATATACCCAATGTCACCAATCCCTTAGTTTTCTACATAGGACGATTACCCAGGTTCCGCGCCCCATCGCCATGTGGGTTTTTGGGGGAATTGACTGCACATGTGATTAACAATCATGAGAATCCAAGGAAGATGTCTGCATCGTTTGTGTGACTGCTTAGCATAAAAGATAAATGAAAGACAGAAGAGCATAACAGGCACTCAATATGCTAACCAATCCTAGAGATGCTGGTTGAACAACATGTATTGCCTAAACAGAGTATGTGATCAAATACATATATACTCTAGTAAATCAATGGATGAAGTACGTTCCAGCGATGAAATAGCAAGCATCAGCCATGCTGCTACTGTACCATTTGCTCAAGTAGTTAATGCAAGAAAACTAAAGATTAGCAGTAAATTCCTAGAAGCCTAAGCGAAGAAGCAAACCTAGAATGCAGATCTGCCGGCCGCTGGGGGTATGATGGTAGAAAAGGGACACACACGCTGAGGAAGTTGAGGACAGAACCGAGCTCCCATATACAGCGGAACCACAACCGTGCCAGCTCTGCGGGCGCTTCGGGCCCCGACACAAGCGCTGTCACCATGCGGCATTGCGGCGTCTCGTCCGCGGCGGCACCCGCTGCAGCTCGGCAACGTGGCCGTTCTACCGGCCAGCACAGAAAACAATTTTGCTATCAAATTTCATCAAACACTTTACATGCCTTGAAATAGAAATATTATGGTCGGGGGAGTGGGATCCAGGGGAACGGCAGGCACATGGACATACCATGCGGCAAGTAGGAGTCGCGTGCTGTCGAGGAGGATGGGCACCGTCTTCGCTGTAGGCAATGACGTTTGGTGTTCCTCCGCCTCCATGGGATCTTCCCCTCCCCTCCTCTCTCCCGAGCCGATTTAGGGGAGGTGTTAGACAGGTGGCGGCGCGCGGCGATGGGGGCCAGGAGCCGGCAGCGCGCGGCGATGTGGGGCAGCAGGAGGTGGTGGCACGATGGAGGCGGAGATGGGATTGGAAGGCAGAGTTGTGGCTGGGGGTTTTTTTCTCCTCTGTACCGGTTCGGTTGACTTTCATGAGGACTGCGGGTTCCGTTGTATAAAATACAGGGGCTTCTCTGTAAAGCACCGCGACGGTGAATCCGACAGATTCAATCCATGCTTTATTATTAGGGAGAGATTTAAGCATAGAAACACCAAAAAATTCCAAGATTCAACAACTAGCTGGGAACGGTCAAGCCCGTCGTTTTGACCGCATTTTGAAACGGGCACAAAAAATTCAAAAAAATTCAAAAAATTGGAAAACCTTAGCATTGTGTCATTATGTGTGACTGTGTTTCCAGGAAAAATAATAAACTTGTAATACGGTAACTATTTTAAAAAAGTGTTCTCAGAAATGAGCTATCATGCGTGAAGATTCATGGCTTTCAAGCCAAATGATCAATCTTATGGCCACATTCATCGCATAGTTTGTTCAAATGATCTCATATTGTGCACAAGGGTGCATCTTGGAATGACAAACAATGTTGCCTAAGGAAGTTTTCATTTTCTTTGCACGGAAAATTCATTTTCCATTTTCCGAGTGCCCGAAATGAGGTTTTTTTGTGAAGGGACTACCAAATAATTGTTGCAAAAATAGAACAAATCAATTTTATAAAATACTAGGCCATGTTCAATGCACAATTGACCAAACGGTTGGGTGGAAAAAGTTTTGATCCACCTAAGGTGAAAAAGACAAATTGTCGCTGATTCAGGTGGAAACGGGTCAAATTTGAACTGCAGCTGCCACATAGTTTGCTCTTTATTTTTTCCAAAAATCATTTATAGGTACATAAGTATCTATTTTATCATAGAAACACCAAAAAAATTCCAAGATTGAACGACTAGCTAGGAACGGTCAAGCCCGCCGTTTTGACCGCATTTTGAAACGGGCATAAAAAATTCAAAAAAATCAAAAAATTGGAAAACCTTCGCATTATGTCATTATATGTAACCAAGTTTCCAGGAAAAATAATAAACTTGTAATACGGTAATTATTTTAAAAAAGTGTTCTCAAAAATGAGCTATCATGTGTGAAGATTCATGGCTTTCAAGCCAAATGATCAATCTTATGGCCACATTCATGCCATAATTTGTTCAAATGACCTCATATCATGCACAAGGGTGCATCTTGGAATGACAAACAATGTTGCCTAAGGAACTTTTCATTTTCTTTGGACGAAAAATTCATTTTCCATTTTTTCGAGTGCCCAAAATGAGTTTTTTTTGTGAAGGACCTACCATATATTTGTTGCAAAATTGGACCTAATCAATTTTATAAAATAATAGGCCATATATAATTCACAATTGACAAAATGGTTGGGTGTCAAAAGTTTCGATCCACCTCTGGTGAAAAAGACAAATTCCTGTCGATTCAGCGGGAAGCGGGTCAAATTTGAACAGAAGGTGCCTCATAGTTTGCTCTTTATTTTTTCCAAAAATCATTTCTAGGTAAATAAGTATCTATTTAATCAAAAATACATGGTTTTATGGCGAGACATCAAGGTTTGGACGATGGCCGAGGGCCCCAACTCTAGAGCGCATACGCTCGCATGTCGTCGCGTGGTCACCGCGTGACCGTGGCGTTGCCATGCGTTCTGGTCAGCCTAGGCATGTCTAGTGGGTTGGGAACTCCCCAGGTAGGTGCTAGGAAGAAAATTATAACATAAGATTCTCATGAGGAGCCCGAACTATGCTCAAACATGAATTAGCAGCCAAGTGTTTGATTAGCGGTACGGGAAATGCACATGGCCAATGGGCGTGAGTTTTGGCTAAGGATGATCATATACTAAGAAGAACGTCTTCACAAATTTTTAGGGAAATCAAGAATATATAAATAACACTTCCTTCACAAAGTGCTGCTCTGAAAAGAATAGGAAAATGAATATTGTTGAGTTATTTTTGAACTAGGCAAGGAAGGTTTTTGACATATTTGATGAAGATATGATCCAAACTATTTATGCGAATTTTTTGGGAATTTTTGGAATAACAGAAATATAGGTTGCTTCACAACCTAGGGCAAAAATTGACACATGGACATGACACATAGGCAAAACTGATGAGATGGCGCCTAGTCATCACAACCCACCACAATCTACAAGGCTATGACCATCTATATTGGTTGTTAACAACTAGAAATAAGGCAGCGGACCTGCACTGTTTGCTTTGTGACCATTTCGTGTAAGGAAATTATGACCTTTCTGACCAAAATGGTCGCAATGGTTTAGGGTTTGGAGCCCCCCGAACAGCTTTTGACCAATTGGTCTCAAATGGTCATAGATCTATGACCAATTCTTCCAGGGTCACTGACAGAAGGTCACTAGTTGACATATTTCTTGTAGTGTCACTTGTTTCACTTTTTATTAATTGTCAAATTGTAATTGCTTCACCAGGTCTGCGTCTAAAAAGAAAAATTGAGCTATAAACAAAGGAATATGTTTGTGCAAGTAGATGGCCGATTGGTGTCTTACCTGGAAGTTTCTCAGGTTGGGTGTAGCATATGTCGTGCTCGCTATCGATGGTTGGTATGAACAAATCGATGAGAGGGTGTGATCTCGTGCTGTTAGCACTCACTTTGGCCTCAAGGTGCTCGATCAGCTCCTGATCCGTGGAATCAAACTTGACGCCAGCCGGCAGCACCGGCCAATCCTTCTTTGACTTGCATCGGTAATTCCAGTTATATGGTACTCAATGTATGATCAATCAACTGTTTTGAGTGAATGATGAAAGATTTCGATAGATAACTGGTACTCCAAATCTGAAGTCTAGAATACCCGAACACGCCGCCGGGATTCTTGTGTCACCTCACGCGCAGCATGTTGTCACGTCAATTCAATATGTGGACATGATGAATAATTTTTTTTGAAACTGTACATGATGAATACTTTGAGCAACGTATACTAGTACTGCTACTGTACTACTTACTAGTCGTATTTAGTGTCACAATTCATACATAGGTTTAACTAACAAGTACGCACTTGAAGGCTAATTGATATATATATAT
Source organism: Triticum aestivum (assembly GCF_018294505.1). Classification (NCBI taxonomy): domain Eukaryota; kingdom Viridiplantae; phylum Streptophyta; class Magnoliopsida; order Poales; family Poaceae; genus Triticum; species Triticum aestivum. The sequence continues at coordinate 89,099,408 of NC_057810.1, forward strand.
ATATATATATATATATATATATATATATATATACATAAACAATATTCTGATCACAACCTGACCTGCCCCGCTAGTAGTACGTTGAACTTCCCCGTGAACTCGGTTGAACTTCCGCCAACACTGCCCAAACAGGGCTTGCGATATACCGTTGGAAAGCTATGGACACCAATATCATGACCCAACTTAAATTTTTGGCAAAATATAAGCGGTTTAAGAGCAGTTTTGAAAACCATTTTTTCTTCGCACAAAAAACGTGAATCGTATTTTCGATCGCATTTCTAAACCGTTTATCGGAATGAGGCATATAATATGGCATTGGAAAAGCTGCTGCAAAACCGCTCCTTCCTCAGGTTGAAAGTTTTTTTCTAATTCCCTATTGTTAAAGAGTAATTTATAAAAACGTAAAACATCGTAAACCGAACAGTTGAGTTTGTTTTTTCGATGTCATTTCTAAATGGCTAATCCAATGGAGGCATATGATATGGCGTTGTAAAGCTTATGAAAATGCGCTACTTTTTCATCTTGAAAGTTTTTATCAAATTTTGAATGGTTTAAGAGTAATTTAGAAAATGGTCCAAGTCCTACCGAGTTCGTATTTTCGAGCTAATTTTTTAACCGTGCGTCCGAATGCAGCAAATCATATGGCGTTGGAAAGCTTGAACAAATGCGAAACTTTTTTGTATGTATTGTTTCTCCCAATTCTTTACGGTTTTAAGTCAGTTTCGAAAATGGAGAAAAACATATTTTCACCATACTTTCTACGAACTTTATCGGAATTGGGCAAATAATATACCGTTGAAAAGCTACGGAAAATGCGAAACTTTTTCATGTTGGTGGTATTCTCTGATTCTTAGCCGTTTTCATGTAATTCTGAAAACGGCGGGATCATTCGTTCTGCCTCTATCGCGAAACAAATTCTTCGAAAATGCACCGCGTGTAGAACATGAACTTCTCGGTGCGTGTACCTGAACTTCACTCTGTTTTTCATGTGATTTTTTTTGCTCGTAGATCTTCATCCACTGCTCTTAGCTCTCCATCCCACTCACGGGAATTGAGCGGGTGATATACCGATGGAAAGCTGCTGTATACACGCAACTTTCCCGTGTTGATCATTTTTCCATACTCGCGACGATTTTGAAAGTTTTTCATCTAAAATTCATTCAGTGTAGTAGGTGAACTTCCTGTTGTTTTCACGTTGAACTTCTGTGACGTATTCTCGTTTGTAATTTTCTCATTTATTTCGTGAGTGTTACACAAATGATATTCTTTTTGTACAAACCTCTCTCACAATATTCTTTTTAACTTTCTCCGACGAAATACTTGAACTTGTAACAACAAAAAAATTAGTCTTTGCTTTTTTATTCTTTTTTTAATACAAAATGCACACTGTGTAGTACATGAACTTCTGGCAGTTATCAACTTGAACCTCTCTCGGTTACGTGAAAATATTTAAGTTTTTTAATGAATTTTTCATCTAATTTTTCTTAATCTTTTTTATGAATTTTGAAGCGCTCTATTTTTCATATTTGAACTTCTTGTTATTTTATTTTTAAACTTCTTGTTTCCATTTTTTAATAACGAGGAAAATCTGAGTTTTCTATAATCATCGAACTTCTCCATCTTTTTAATATGGCCTTCCTGGTTTTATTTCTTAATCCTTTTTTATGAAATTTTGAAGCGTTATATTTTTTAAAAGTTGAACTTATTGTTTTTATTTTTGAATTTCTTGTTTCCATTTTTTAATAACGAGGAAAATCTGAGTTTTCTATAATCATCGAACTTCACCATCTTTTTAATATGGACTTCCTGATTTTATTTTCTCCATCTTTTATATTTCTTAATTAAACACCAAACTTCTCCCCATTTTTAAATTGAACTTCTTGGTTTTATTCTTCAGTAACAATAAAAAATTTGTTTTAATGTACATTGAATTACTCTATTTTTTAAAATTGAACTTCCTAATTTTTTAAAAAATGGGGAAAATCATTTTTATACTTTTTTGTTGTTCCCTTATTTTAATTTGAACTTATTAGTCATTCTTTAGAACGAGAATCTGAGGTTTTTATATCCTTTGAACTTCTCTGTTATTGTAATTTGAACTTCTTAGTTTTATTATTTAGTAACGAGAAAAATCGAGTTTTTTGAACTTCTTTGTTATTAAATTTTGAACTTCTTGGTTTTATATTTTAACAATAGGAAAAATCCGATTTTTTTATAGACATCGAACTTCACCATTTTTAAATTTTAACTTCTTAGTTTTATTTTTTAGTAACAGGGAAAATGCTTTTTTATATAAACAATGATACCGCGCCGTTATTTTAATTTGAACTTCTAGTTTTTATACAATCTTTTCAAATGCTCCTCTTTTTAATTTGACTTTCTCCGATTTTTTACAAACGGGAAAATGCGTTATAAATATTTTTTTAACTTGTTGCTCAATTTTTTTGAACTTCCAAATTTGTCTTTTAGATATTAAAAAATTATTTTTTTAACGTTGACCTGCTTCGATTTTTAAATTTGAACTTCTCATAGAATTTTGTCACGACATTTATGCATTTTTTGCTTTTCGGTGAAATGGCCTAGGCGGTCCCTTTTTTTATTTGATGATTTTTCTTCTGAACGTGGTATACATGAACTTCGGAATTTCTGAAACATGAACTTCGCGTGCTATTAACTTTTTTTTTGAAACTCCACAGTTTTTATTCTTTGAATTCCATGATTTTTTTGTTTACATTTTTTTGTTTGAACTTCGAAGTTCGTTACACCTGAACTTTTGAAATTAAACATTTTTACACACATTTTTCCTTGAATCCAACATGTGCAAGAACAATAGGTAAATTTGGGTCAATTCTCATAAGCAATAGGACAAACATTTAGAGGGCACACATGAAGGAGAAGGAAAGCGGCAACATAACGTGTGTCAGAGAGCAAGTAGTTAAGGAAACCAACCAATACATGATACATTTTTTACTCTAAAGAGCAGAGAGCAATCTTTTTTCATGTCTTTCCAATTTGAACCCAACTAAAAAAGTTTCTATTCAATGTATTTTTTAGTGTTTCCGTATTAGTTGAACTTGTTGCTTCCTTAATATTGAACTTCCTAATTTTTTATTACGTGACCACAAAAACTGACACTCTAAATCCAATATGAAAAAAAACATGACAAAAAATAATTTTTAAAACTTTATTGTAATACGTGCACGCGCACACACACAAGAACAACACATCCACAATTTTCTTTTTGGCTTTCATGAAATGAAAACAGATTCAGTCTCACAAGCATAAGAATCAAACTTCCATGAATTACAAAACAAACTTTTTGCATCAACTCAGATTACTTCCCTCGTGAGCAACAATACATCAACTTCTCCTAGAGTAAAAAATGGTGGCTGCGGCCAACTCATCTGGCAGGATAGGATGGATGGAGTACAGCGACGAGCACCTCCAGGCTGCTGGGGCCAATAGCCGAACATGGCTTTGCAAACTTGCATCAGAGAGAGAAAGGGTAGCTCAATTTGCGTCTGCACTGCAATTCAAATACAAATACGAAGGAGGGACTGAGGATCCATTTCATGCAGCAAAGCGGAGAGGGCTGAAAGAAGACGCACCTGACTTCTCAGTTCAATGTCACTGTGATCTAGGTGATGCGGGAGCGAACTTCCTGGAGCCGCATCATTGAACGGCCCGAGACGGCAGTGTCGAACTTTCTGGGCGACACAATATGAACGCATACTATTTAGAAATGTATGAGCTCATCAACAAGGATCTGTTTTGAATACAATTGATAGACTATCATGTACAGTCGGAGAAAATACGAAAGAAAACAAAAAAAAACTACTGAATATATTCACTTTTTTCGTCTCTGCATTTTACATCATGTTTTGGTTGTAACAGCACCCTGTATGTGCACTTTTCTAGGGGTCTAGTTGTGGCCAAATGGGAAGTTCAGAGAAATATGCCGCTATCGTTCTTCTTCTCACAGAAACTGAAGGATTAAAACTCCACGACATCGATGGATTTTGGAGATAAACTTGGAAGAAAACCGACTTGTCAAACTAAAAACAAATGGACCAAAACACCCATTTTTTGCACCTATGGGTATAGCTGAACTTCAGACATAGAAAATCACTTAGAGATGGCAGAGGAAGGCGTTTGGTGGCTGGAGCCGTCCTGCTGCTCTGGTGCAGGTGCCATTTTCTTCTTCTATATAAATACACTCCAAACTGCTGTAACAAAACACAAAGAAAACTTTAAACCACAAAATTCGCAAACATCCATTTTTCTTTAACTGAACCACCAATTCTGTATAGGTACATTTTTTTCATCAATAGATTTACCAAAATAAAGTAGGAAACCCAAAGAACTACATGTAATTTTTTTGCACACATCTAAACTGATAGAACTGGAATGTACTCAAAATTTCTTTATTAACCATTTCATTCCTAAAAAAAGAAGAGATTCTATCAATAGAAGTTGAACTCCTTTTTGCCACGAATAAGGAAACATTTAGTTAAATGCTCTAGCACACGTGTTGCACTGTTTTGTTCATGAACTGCTACTTCTTTTTGTTTTTTTACTAAAGTGTCACATAAAAATTTCTGAACTATCTTTCGGGTACAAAGTATATTTAAACTATTGATTTCTCTATTACTAAACTGCTGTAAGTATTTGAGGAAAACAACAATACATAGTAGGTGCAATATTTTTCATCACCTAATTCATCTTTAAGGTAAAGTAGAAATTCAGTGTTTTCAGAAAAATTCTACTATTAGCTTCAGCAGGGGAAGGCACTGACTTAGGCGAGAAGGAGAAGCACCTTGCCTACTCGTCAACACAATTGGCCTGCTAACAGTCAAGACATTTGACTGCAGCCATACATATTTACAGAAGAAAACAGTGGTTTTGCAAAATCTGCAGGGAATAGTCACCTTTTTGTGAAGAACATCAATGACATACAGAGCACGACGCCTGCGGGGCTTCAGGAACGTCCATGGTGAGTTAGAGGTGTGCAAACGAGGAACAGAGAGCGGGATCACGGGTGGAAGGCGGGGACAGTGGCTAGCGGGGTGGATGGCGGCAGTGCCGGCGGCTGGCGGGGTTAATGGCGGCTGGCGGCGGCACTGGATCGGGTGGATCCAGCAGGGACGCGCATTGCCGTGGCCGACAACGGGGATGCGGGAGGAGGTCGCCGACGGGGTTGCGGGAGGAGGCCGCCGGCGGGGTTGTGGCAGGAAGCTCGCGGTGGCGTGAGGTCTGCGGGATGAACCCCGCGGCGGCGGTGGGGTCTGCGGGAGGAGGCCCGCGGCGGTGGCGGGTTCTGCAGGAGGAGGCACGCGGCAGCGGCGGGGCCTGCGGGAGGAGGCCCGCGGTGGTGGCGGGTTCTGCGGGAGGAGGCACGCGGCAACGGCGGGGTCTGCGGGAGGAGGCCCGCGGCGGCGGGCGGCGGCGGGCGGCGGGTCTGCCGGAGGAGGCCCGCGGCGGCGGGCGGCGGCGGGCGGCGGGTCTGTCGGAGGAGGCCAATGGCGGCGCTGGTTTCCGGAGGTGCGAGGAATCGAGGTTGGAGACGACTAGGAAGGTCGTGGGTAGATTATGCGTACGTCTAGAATGTGATTGTGGGCCGGTCGGGTTGCTCTGTTTTTTTCCTTTCACGGATCAGGAAAGTTCCATCGGGCCCTATATGGAGCTGATCGTGATCCAAATAGTTATTCTAATCTCAGCATCAGAATAGTGTTACTATATATATATGTGTGTGTGTATGGCTTCTGCACAACATCTCCATCATCATTATCAGTACATCCTATGCATGTGAGTTAGGATGCACTTGATCCCAAGAAGTTATCTATCCTTCAAACCAGAGGAGTGCTTCAAACTAACAACAGTACATAATATCCAACAAAAAAGGGTCATGCTACAGCAGCAGAATACTTGGCTCAGTCTAGATATCAGCATGAATCAAGTTGTGCATATTTGTTGTTGGCATGAACCACATCGCCGCATGTCGGGTTTGCAAAAGCCATCCATCACATGGAAGCTTGATGCCTTTCACACACTGAAGATTATCTGGCAACAAGTTGTGTCGTCGAATCTCTGGATATGGTGATTCATGAAACCCATGTTATGATGTGTAAACACAGTCCCCCCTGGCGAATGGAAGTTGCATAGCACGATAATCATCGCCGGTGATATGATCAATGATTGGTTGGATGATCGGATAATTGAGCGCATGGAACAAGGAGTGGTTGCCGAGGCTGTAAACCCGCCTCCAGTTGAATACGCCTGGCCCAACGGAGATGGGATCTTTCTCCAACACGAAGCAGCCATAGCCATCAATGTCACGAACCCCGCCCGCATTGTACTGCATGTGGTAATGTAATGGTTTGGTCAATTTGGTACATGCGAATGAGCATCAAATGAACGACGTCAGCTAAACGAGCGATAAACCACCACCCATTGGCTGGTACGATTCTAGGTCTTGGAATCATGAAGACCAGCGCATTTGCATCTGCTGCAACAATTCAGATTGGAGACCAAAAGGCCAAAAATAAATAATCATGTTCAGAGTAAGTGTGGAGCAAAGAATATTATAACCGTGACACATATCATAGACAGAGAATTGCAATGCCATGGTCATAATCATACCCCAAGTATAAAAAATAAGCCAATGGCTTTCATATTCTAGCAATATGTCATGGTTCAAACATCATGTAACAATGAGAGGAAAACAACTATGACAAAGCCTACTCATATTCTACCATAGCACTTACTACTATTGTTCTCATATCAACTCTAAGCAATAACATGTGTTGTTATAAAAATCTTGGAAATGAGAGTAACATATAGCAATCAAGATGTTATGCTCATAATATATATTCTAACAATCATTAGATACCAATTGTTCTCATATCAACTCTAACAATAACATGTGTGGTCATAAAAATCTAGGAAATGAGAGGAACATATACTCCCTCCGTCCCAAAATAACTATCTTAAGCTTAGTATAACTTTGTACTAGAGCTAGTACAAATTTGAGACACTTATTTTGGGACGGATGGAGTAGCAATGATGTGGTTATAGACATACTATCTATTCTAAATTTGTAACAATGAACAGGCAGTCGTATTCATAAGGTAAAGATGAGATGAGATAGAACAACTACAGGACGATAGATTCCACCAGTATAGGCAGCCAATCTGTGTGTCGACCGCGTAAACGATGCCATCATGCACTATAGCATCAGACAGAAATGTTGCCTCAATAGGATTGATGATGAGCCATAACCATGTATGGCGACCAGATTCCAGATAGACTAATCCCATGTTGAACAAGGCAATGAGCTTTTAATCCATGTAGTCTTCTGATGGTGTGGGCACTTTGCAGATTACAACTTTCAGCAAACAGAGGTCGAGCTAAAAGCTTCACACATCTAGTGTGTAGTAGGCAGGAGTGTCGGACGAGCTGCGAGGCTCGATGGAGGTGGTATCCAACAATGGAAGGGTGATCTCTCGTTGGGTGTAGATATCCACGAGACGCCATGGACTACCGGATTGGTGGATGAGGACGATCCAGTTGGCCTTCATGCCCGCCTAGTAGTGGCCATGCATGAAGGACAGGTGGACGGGTAGTGGTAGCATGTCAAGGGGCACCACATCAACCTCCATAGGATCGTCAAGTCGGTGTCTGGGCCACCTGCGAGGATCGGGCATGAGCAAGCAAGGTGTCTTGAAAAGAGCCGGCCGATTGCAGACGAGTAGACGGTACAAACACACCGAGCATGCGGCCAGACGGATTGTGCTGAGTAGGTCCATACGATTACAGATCTGCTCCAAGAGAACATCGGGGAGGGAATTCCAATCACGGCTCTGCGTGTCAGTCGGTTCTGCCATTAGGGTTTTCGGTGCCTGCGAGCCAGCGGGGAAGTGGATTCGGGCGGGCGAGCGAAGAAGCTTCTTCTTGTGTGGCCGAGCAGTGAGCGGGGGGATAAGGTACGCGCGAGCTACCAAGGAAGATGGCGCGGACGGGCGAGCAGTGAGCGGGGGTAAATGGTGTGCGGACGACGATGGGGAAGAGAGGAGGAAGAAGAAGAGAGGAGGAAGAAGAGTGGAAGACGGGGAAGAAAGTGCATTGAATCTCAATTCTACTAGTACTACTACCAGGATATACCGTCCTTCGGAGTGTAAATTGTTACACCGATGACATGTGGGTCTACCACAAGAGGGACCATATCTCAGTTAATGGAGGACAGAGGTGCTTAGGCGTATTTGCAGAAGCGTGCTCTACTGGCAAACATGATGGCAATACTGGGTAAGGATGATTTAGTAACACCAACACGCTGGTTCAGCTTATTAATTACGTGCCCCATCTACTGCAGTGTGTATTTTCACTTCATTGTGAATACTAGTTGAATAGTTCTCTCTGACTAAGATGGGGAATAATGGATCGCGAAGACTTCCTTTCTACAGTATCCCTATGCCTCTACGCCCACTTCACTCATTTTGCTCCATACCTAGTCACTTGTTGAAATCTGTAGAAAGACAATACTCCGTATTTGGGAACAGATGGAGGCTTTTACTCCGTATTTGGGAACAGAGGGAGTATCACCATATGGAGGGAACAGAGGAAGCTTCAAATATGAACATGTCAATGGGAGGGAGTAAGCCCCATGCATGCATGCATGCAACATGCAACATGCAACACTCACACGTACACATGGACGCACGCAACACTCACGCACCCATGCGGCACACAGCACACGACGCAACACACACACTCATGCTCAAGTGCTCAACCTACTCCCTACATCCGTGAAAGACTGTACATTTAGAGATTTACACATTCACCAGGGCATAATTAACGCCCAAAAGTATCAGACTTATGTGTGCATACGATCATTGAGGGAACAAGATTAAATGAAGGCCGTTGCATGCTGTAATTAAGGATAGACATGTAGCCTATACCAAGAGCACAATTTGGTGCATTAATCAATCAATATCGATTTAGATTAAAGGCTAAATGCATTGGAAGTGTAGATGTACATCATGTACTACACTCTTTGTTTTTTAGCCGATGTACACTCTTTGTTGGAAGACTGAGGGAGTACACGTGCATGCACTCACATACGCAGCCAGGGTGGTTCGCGCGCAAGGGTTGGACTCCTGTCGCGCCTGCGTAAAGTTTTGTTTAACTGATTTCTTTGCTCTGCGAACTGACAGGTGGGACCCAGAAACTAGGTGACAATTTAACCAGTCAACAAAGTGCCACGTCGACTATGTGGCTGGTCAGTAGGGTGCAATACGGTGCTCTGCGATGAGCTAGTGATCGTATAATCACCGCAAAACTATATATAGTGACCGTAAAGAGCGTATTGTTACATACGTTGACCGCCAGTGTATTCTCGTTTCAAATTAAGCCATATTAATCGGAAAGGACGCAGTATGGACTACTAGTACTAGTACTACTTTGATGTGTCCCGTCAACTCGCCGAACGAGGAGAAGCTTGCTTACTACGCCTCTCCCTCGCCCACGCGCGCGGTGGTTAATAGGACGAGGAGAGGGTTTTCACTACAGCACCCTCTCCATCGCCCTCTCCCTCGCCCTCGCCCTCGCGGTGGACGTGCAGCAGTTCAATCGGTGTCAGATTGCCAGAAGCACATTGTAATGTAGTATCATCATTGTTGGACCTTCCGAAGAGACGAAGAGCCAAGTGCAAGGCTCACACGAGTATGAACTGTTGAATCTCCCAAAGAGGCAAAGAGCGAAGCGCAATGTTTTATAGGAGTTGTCATCCTAGTAGGAGTGTACTACAACTATAGCGAACGATGCTACTGTATGACGCCGCCACGTCACGTATATCCAAAGCTGTGCCACCTTTTTTCTCAAAGAGCGTGTTGGAGCCCGTGCAACAACCACACAAGTTGCACGTACACATAACACATTTACTAGTTATAAATTCTAAAGGACAAATGCCAGTATGCCACACAAGTTCATCTCCAATTCATGTGATAAATTTGTGCACGACTAGTCTACATATATTCACAGCGCTACCATCCACAATTACCGTACTCCACTTACACGTTATAGATGGGCTACATGTCCTCCTCCAGGTTCCAGTCCCAGGTGTTCTTCGTGGATGGCATGATCCATAGCGGTGGGCAACAAGAATCATTGTCGCAGCTTTCTAGTCCGGTTCCACACGATGGAGACTCATCCAAGCTAAAGCGGCATAAATCAGGGATAACGTGTCCTAGCATGTCGTTCATCCAGCAGTGCGCACTAAAGACACAACCATGTTTCATGAATAGCAGGCCTTCCGTGTCGTGCACGGAAAGTGGCATCCGCTTCACAATGGGGTAGATGTCCCTGATGAAAAGTGAGTACTCTCCAAGAGTGTTCCTCGGCACCCACATAGCATCACGGGGGTCGAACTCGGCGCCGTTCATCTGGTACACGCGACATCTCATATCTGGACACATGGTGACATACATAGTCAAGGTCCATGCATAATAATGTTGTGCTCAAATATGGTGGTCAGTAATACTGTGCAGCAAATAGTACTACTCCGGTATAGAGGAAGTAAAATAACCGGCTTATTATATATGGCCACTCTTGGCTACATGGATGAGATAGTAAGACATGGAAAAACAAAAATGGTGGCAGCTAGTGGGTTCAAGTCTTCAAGGGCCTAGCTAGCTATATGCATCCTCCAACTAAGTATACTACTAGTACAACAATGAAAGAGAAGGCAAGAGGGTTAAAAAGGCAAGAGGGTTAAAAATGGAATACCTGGGGTAGATGGTGACGGTCCGATCGTGGTAGATTGTGTGACCATGTTGCACATCAGTGGTACCATGGGTAACGACTGCTAAGATAGTTCATCCCAATATGCCAAAGTCAGCTACAAGGTTCCATGTTAGACCGAATCGTGGATGCAAATGCACATCCAGGATCGGCGATCCTATTTTTATCGGGGGATGACTGGTCCCTGCAAAATAATGGAGTACCATTAGGGATGCAAATGATGGTTTGTGCATTCCGTTTGTAATCTCCCGTACCGTAGGATGGAAACCAGATGAAACAAGTCCCCTCGCTTGTCACCACGAAGATGCGGCCTAGATGGCGCACGACGTCTTCGAGCGTGTAGGGGTACAAATCTGCCTCCGCCAACATACGACAGCCTCTGCCGTTACTGCCTCTTACATTGATGGCAATCCTTATGTCGAACACCGTGATGAGATAGTAATAGTCGTAGCCGCGTCGCTTTGTCGGCGGGTCCACATTTGCTATCTTCTTCAATCTCATGTAGGCATCATCATACGTATTCAAGCCCAGCCAGTCCGGAAGGCCGAGCCCAATGGTGGAGAAGGGGTCTACCGGAACGGCCACACTGCTGCTGATGTTGTGAAAAATGATGGTGGTATCAGGCCAGAGGTATGCAAGCCGATCTTCGTTGGCACCGGCCCAGACCTATATATAATACGGTCGGCAGCAGAAAAATTACGGGATGGAAATGGAATAAGTACTACATGATCAAACTCCATTACTGACCTCCTCATCGGACAAAATCCGACTACCTCTCAATGTCGGCAACTCTAGCGGAGTCAACGTGCAACCATGGCCAGGGAGCGGTGGACAGTTCGAAGGATTGTCCCATAGAAGAACCTTCTGTTCAAGGACGCATGGAAGACCAACAAGCATGGCCTTTTCCTAAGCCTATTTAAGCACCGTCTTGAAAAAGTTGGTGTAGGAAGCACCGAGTCTTGCAGCGGTGAGGACATCGGAGCGGCGTGTGATTTCTCCCAGAGGATCGTCGTCCAAGGTCTCCCAGCCCCGACGAGGAGGAGAACCGCCTGGCGAATCCATGGGAGCAGCGACGAACTGCCTTCTCTTCGGGGGGAGGGGAACTGGCGAGGAGGAGATAAGAGCGTAGTAACTGCAGGGCCTTGTCCCTTCAACCTGTAGATCGTTCCTTAGTGAAGGGGTGAGTCTACTATTTACTACTAGTACTAGCATTATGCAACGTTATGGGATTGCATTATACTGTAAGTAATAGCACTAGTAAGAAATTTTTGGCACTGATAACCCACAAGTATAGGGGATTGCAACAGTTTTTGTGGCTAGAGTATTCAACCCAAATTTATTGATTCGACACAAGGGGAGCCAGAGAATATTCTCAAGTATTACCAGCTGAGTTGTCAATTCAACCACACCTGGAAACTTAGTATCTGCAGCAAAGTGTTTAGTAACAAAGTAATATGATAGTGGCGGTAACGGTAACAAAAGTAAAGACAGCAAAAGTAATGTTTTTGGTATTTTTTGTAGTGATTGTAACAGTAGCAACGGAAAAGTAAATAAGCGAGAACCAGTATATGGAAAACTCGTAGGCACCGGATTAGCGATGGATAATTATGCCGGATGCGATTCGTCATGTAACAGTCATAACATAGGGTGACACAGAACTAGCTCCAGTTCATCAATGTAATGTAGGCATGTATTCCGTATATAGTCATACGTGCTTATGGAAAAGAACTTGCATGACATCTTTTGTCCTACCCTCCCGTGGCAGCGGGGTCCTATTGGAAACTAAGGGATATTAAGGCCTCCTTTTAATAGAAAACCGGAACAAAGCATTAGCACATAGTGAATACATGAACTCCTCAAACTATGGTCATCACCGGGAGTGGTCCCGATTATTGTCACTTCGGGGTTGCCGGATCATAACACATAGTAGGTGACTATAGACTTGCAAGATAGGATCAACAACACACATATATTCAAAAACATAATAGGTTCAGATCTGAAATCATGGCACTCGGGCCCTAGTGACAAGCATTAAGCATAGCAAAGTCATAAAAACATCAATCTCAAAACATAATGGATACTAGGGATCAAACCCTAACAAAACTAACTCGATTACATGATAAATCTCATCCAACCCATCACTGTCCAGCAAGCCTACGATGGAATTACTCACGCACGGCGGTGAGCATCATGAAATCGGTGATGGAGGATGGTTGATGATGACGACGGCGACGAATCCCCCTCTCCGGAGCCCCGAACGGACTCCAGATCAGCCATCCCAAGAGAGATTAGGGCTTGGCGGCGGCTCCGTATCGTAAAACACGATGATTTCTTCTATCTGCTTTTTTTCTCCCTGAAAGCCAATATATGGAGTTGGAGTTGGCGTCGGAGGGCCACCAGGGGTCCACGAGGTAGGGGGCACGCCCTGGGGGGGGGGGGGGCGCCCCCCACCCTCGTGGACAGGGTGTGGGCCCCCTGGTATTCATCTTTGGTGAGGATTTTTTATTGTTTTTTCTAAGGTGTTCCGTGGAGTTTCAGGTCATTCCGAGAACTTTTATTTTCTACACATAAAACAACATCATGGCAATTCTGCTGAAAACAACGTCAGTCCGGGTTAGTTCCATTCAAATCATACAAGTTAGAGTCCAAAACAAGGGCAAAAGTGTTTGGAAAAGTAGATACGACGGAGACGTATGAACTCCCCCAAGCTTAAACCCTTGCTTGTCTTCAAGCAATTCAGTTGACAAACTGAAAGAGAAAAAGAAAAACTTTTACAAACTCTGTTTGCTCTTGTTGTTGTAAACATGAAAAGCCAGCATTCAAGTTTCAACAAATATTATGAACTAACCATACTAACAATAACACAAAGGTCTCAGAATTACTCATATCAATAACATAATGAGCTACCGAGCCATAATAGCAAAACTCGAATGACAACACTTTCTCAAAATAATCATAACATGATATAACAGAATGGTATCTCGCTAGCCCTTTCTGAGACCGCAAAACAAAAATGCAGAGCACCTTTAAAGATCAAGGACTGACTAAACATTGTAATTCATGGTAAAAGAGATGCATTCAAGTCAGACCCAATATAAACCAATAATAATGAATGCAAACGACAGTGTACTCTCCAGCAGGTGCTTTTTAATAAGAAGGGTGATGACTCAACATAAAAGTAAATAGATAGGCCCTTCGCAAAGGGAAGCAGGGATTTGTAGAGGTGCCAGAGCTTGGTTTTTTAAAATAGAGATTGAATAACATTTTGAGCGGCATACCTTTGCTGTCAACACAACAACTATGGGATGACGATATCTCCCATGCTAAACAAATTATAGGCGGTTCCCAAACAGAATGGTATCCCAAACAGAATGATATCTCCCCTCCTCCACAAGCATCAATCCATGGCTTGCTTGAAACAATGAGTGCCTCCAACATTCAGCGGGTCCCAGGGGGAGTTTTGTTTGCAATTATTTTGATTTAGTTTGCATAAAGCATGGGACTGGGCATCCCGGCGACCAGCCATTTTTCTCGTGAATGAGGAGCGGAGTCCACTCCTCTTGAGAATAACCGCCTAACATGGAAGATAAGGGCAGCCCTAGTTGAAACATGAGCTGCTCGAGCATACAAAATAGAATTTCATTTGAAGGTTTGGAGTTTGGCACATATGAATTTACTTGGAACGGCAGGTAGATACCGCATATAAGTAGGTATAGTGGACTCATATGGAACAACTTTGGGGTTTAAAGAGTTTCGATGCACAAGGAGTATTCCCACTTAGGACAGGTGAAGGCTAGCAAAAGACTGGGAAGCGACCAACTGAGAGAGCGACGACAGTCGTAAACATGCATTAAAACTAATTTACACCGAATACAAGCATGAGTAGGATATAATCCACCTTGAACATAAATATCATGAAGGCTGTGTTCATTTGATTCAACTACATGCGTGAACATGTGCCAAGTCTAGTCACTCAATTCATTTAAAGAAGGATACCATCCCATCATACCACATCATAATCATTCTAATAGCATGTTGGCACGCAAGGTAAACCATTATAACTCATAGCTAATCAAGCATGGCACGAGAAACTTTAATGTCTAAATGTCATTGCAAATATGTTTACTTCATAATAGCTAACTCAGGAACGATGAATCATCATACTTACAAAAACAAGAGAGGTCGAGTTGATACCAGCTTTTCTCATCCCAATAAGTCCATCATATATAATCATTATTGCCTTTCACTTGCACGACCAACGAAGTGTATAATAATAAGAGTGCGCATGCATTGGACTAAGCTGGAATCTGCAAGCATTCAATAAACAGGAGAAGATAGGTAATATGGGCTCTAAGTTAATTAAACACTCATGCATATATGAGCCACTAAGCATTTTCAATATGGTCTTCTCAACCCCCAAAGAAAGGAAAATAAATAAAAACTATTTACAAGGGAAATCTCCCAACAAGCAAAAGAAGAACGGGAAATATTTTTGGGTTTTTCCTTTTTAATTACTACAGCAAAGAAATAAACTACTACTATTTTTTTGGTTTTTTCTTAAGGTTTATCACACACACAAGAAGAAAGCAGGAAAAAGAAAATAAACTAGCATGGATATTACAGTGAAAGAGTATGAGCACCGCCATCTAGCAATGAGTGTGTGTGAACATAAATGTAATGTCGATGGGAAATATATACTCCCCCAAGCTTAGGCTTTTGGCCTAAGTTGGTCCATTGCCAGGGATAGCCTGGCGGATACCCATAGGTGAAGCTGGGGTCATACTGTGACGAAGAAGGCTCTGGCTGCCACTGGCTGGCAACCTTCTCTGGATCCCAAGAATAAACAGATAGTCATGGAGGCTCATCTTGTCGCTCCGGTTCTGGGCCTGGTGCAGGATTCCGATAGGCTTGAACAGCCGACCACGGAACGATGTGAGGACCTGCAGATAAGTTAAACAAAGAAGAAGCAGGCAAAGTAATAGTCTCAGGGTGATGTTTATCAAAGTACAATTTGTATTTGAGCTCCCCTTCGCGACTATTAACAAGAAAGTCCTGCGCTATCATACTCTTATAATATAAATAAGCACGGGGCAGTATTGTTTCTTCTTTATCCTCGTGCCTAATAGGTATTTCAAAATGTTCAGCTAGGCGTGAAGCATAAATGCCTCCAAAGGTGGGGCCCTTAGTACGGTTCAAACTTAACCGTCTAGCAACAATTCCACCCATACTAACAGAGTTATTGCGGTATAAACTATGGAACATAATAATAATATCGGGAACACTGAGGTTTCCACAGTTCCTGTGACCAATTAAGCAACGACTAGCAAATAAGGCAAAGTAGCGTAAAACAGGAAAATGTATGCTAGTGATCCTTGCATCAGAAACCTTCCTGGTTTCTCCCACAGTGATAGTGTTAATGAAAGCTTCTACTTCGTTGCGGTGGGGTTCATCTAAGGTGCCCTCAAAGGGTATTCTGCAAGCCTCGCAGAATTCGGCCAATGTCATCTCTTTAACAACGTCATATAAATGAAATTCTACTGTTGGAGGTGAATTCTTAGGGAAAAGTATAAGTTTTGCACAAAAGTATTTGTGAGTAAGAGATACTGATGACGTTGGTTGCGGAGGAAGTTGGTGAGTCCGGCGTTCTCAATCAATAAATATAGATCCTCATAAATCCCGGCTCTCCTCAAAAAGTCATCGGAAGGCCATTCACATGGTCGGACCTCCGCGGTGCGAGGCAAATTAAATTTGGGCTTCTGCTCTTCTTCCTTTTGTTTTTCCTTCGAGCTTCGGCTCGACGAGCCCCTCAAAAGTTTCTTCATTTTTCTGAAACAATCTGAAGTTTTTAGTAACTTCAAATAAAAGTGAACCAACTTCAATAAAATTGATAGCAACAACTCCTACAAGTGCCTAGAGCCTATATCAAGCATTAAAACTACTTCGAACCATATAAATTTGACATGCAAGCTCAAGAACATGGTCACCTATGTAGCACAAATTTGCAGTGAATAAAGCACTAGAACAAAAACTAATTGGACCAATGGAGGAGACACATACCAAGGAACAATCTCCAAGGAACAATCTCCCCAAGCAGTTTTGCGAGAGGTGCTTTGAGTAAGGAGATCGAAAATCACAGCAACAGGGGTTAGAACTTGTGCTTGAGTTGGTTTTTCGTGTTTGTGTGAGGCAGAGGAAGAAGATGGGTGCAGGAATAAGTGGAGGAGGGCCGCCATGGGCCCACGAGGTAGGGAGCGTGCCTAGGGGGTATGGCACGCCCTCCACCCTCGTGGCCAGGTGGCAGCTCCCCCCGCGGTAATTTTTGCACAGTAAATCTTCAAATATTCCCAAAAAAATCATATTAAATTGGCATGTCATTCTGAGGACTTTTATTTTCGGGGTATTTTTATATTGCACGGATAAGTCAGGAAACAGACAGAAAAATACTATTTTACTTTATTTCTACTAAATAATAGAAAATGTAAAGAGGGTACAGAAGGTTGTGCTTCTAGTTTCATCCATCCCATGCTCATCAAAAAGAATCCACTAACAAGGCTGATCAAGTCTTGTTAACAAACTCATTCCGATAATCATGGAACCGGAGAAATTCCGAATAGCACTAAGTTACCTCAATGGGGATATGAAAATCCCCAACAATAAGAATATCATACTTTTTCTTGACAGTAGGGAGAGGAAATTCAAAACCTCCAAATATTATCGATTGAATTTTTCCAATAGAGTTGATACTATAAACTTGAGGTTGTTTCCTCGGGAAGTGTATCGTGTGCTCATTGCAATTAACATGAAAAGTGACATTGCCTTTGTTGCAATCAATAACAGCCCCTGCAGTATTAAGAAAAGGTCTTCCAAGGATAATAGACATACTATCATCCTTGGGAATATCAAGAATAACAAAGTCCGTTAAAATACTAACGTTTGCAACCACAACAGGCACATCCTCACAAATACCGACAGGTATAGCAGTTGATTTGTCAGCCATTTCCAAAGATATTTCAGTAGGTGTCAACTTATTCAAGTCAAGTCTATGATATAAATAAAGAGGCATAACACTAACACCGGCTCCAAGATCACATAAAGCAGTTTTAACATAATTTCTCTTAATGGAGCACGGTATAGTAGGTACTCCGGGATCTCCAAGTTTCTTTGGTATTCCACCCTTAAAAGTATAATTAGCAAGCATGGTGGAAATTTCAGCTTCAGGTGTCTTTCTTTTATTAGGAATGATATCCTTCATATACTTAGCATAAGGATTTGTTTTGAGCACATCAGTTAATCGCATACACAAAAAGATGGGTCTAATCATTTCAGAAAAGCGCTCAAAATCCTCATCATCCTTTTTCTTGGATGGTTTCGGAGGAAAAGGCATGGGTTTCTGAACCCATGGTTCCCTTTCTTTACCATGTTTCCTAGCAATGAAGTCTCTTTTATCATAACATTGATTCTTTGATTGTGGGTTATCAAGATCGACAGTAGGTTCAACTTCTACATCATTATCATTACTAGGTTGAGCATCAACATGAACATCATCATTAAAATTTTCACTAGGTTCATGTTCATCACCTGATTGTGTTTCAGCATCAGACATAGAAATATCGTTTGGATTCTCAGGTGGTTCAGCAATAGGTTCACTAGAAGTTTGCAAAGTCCTATCATTTTTCTTTTTCTTCCTCTTAGAAGAACTAGGTACATCAATATTATTTCTCTGAGAATCTTGCTTGATTCTCTTAGGGTGGCCTTCAGGATACAAGGGTTCCTGAGTCATTCTACTAGTTCTAGTAGCCACTCTAACAACATAATCATTTTTCTTACTATTCATTTCATCAAGCAGTTCTTTCTGAGCTTTAAGTATTTGTTCTACTTGAGTGGTAACAATAGAAGCATGCTTGCTAACAAGTTTAAGTTCACCTCTAATATTAGCCATATACTTATCCAAGCGTTTAATCATATAAGCATCTCGTTTTAATTGTCTACCAAAATAAGCATTAAAGTCATCTTGCTTAAACATAAAGTCATCAAACTCATCCAAGCACTGACTACCAATTTTAGTAGGAGGGACTTCAGCTTTATCATATCTATAGAGAGAATTTACCTTATCTACTTGTGTCGGGATATCGGGAGGTTCTTCAGTAAATAAGTAATTGAGATCATATACTTCTTCAATAGGCGATAAATTAAGACCATGTATTTCTTCAATAGGAGGTAAATTCTTAACATCTTCAGCTTTAATACCTTTTTCTTTCATAGATTTCTTTGCCTCTTGCATATCTTCGGGACTGAGAAATAGAACACCTCTCTTCTTCGGAGTTGGTTTAGGAATAGGCTCAGTAATTGGCTCAGGAGGTGGCTCGAGAGGTGCCCAATTGTTTTCATTTGTCAGCATATTATTCAATAGAATTTCAGCTTCATCCGGTGTTCTTTCCCTGAAAAGAGAACCATCACAACTATCCAGGTAATCTCTGGAAGCATCGGTTAGTCCATTATAAAAGATATCAAGTATTTCAGGATTCTTAAGAGGATGATTAGGCAAAGCATTAAGTAACTTGAGAAGCCTCCCCCAAGCTTGTGGGGGACTCTCTTCTTCAATTTGCACAAAGTTATATATTTCCCTCAAGGCAGCTTGTTTCTTATGAGCAGGGAAATATTTAGCAGAAAAGTAATAGATCATATCCTGGGGACTTTGCACACAACCAGGATCAAGAGAATTAAACCATATCGTAGCATCACCCTTTAATGAGAATGGAAACATTTTGAGTAAATAAAGGTAGCGCGATCTCTCATTATTAGTAAACAGGACAGCTATATCATTTAACTTAGTAAGATGTGCCACAACAGTTTTAGATTCATAACCATAAAAAGGATCAGATTCAACCAAAGTAATTATATCTGGATCAACAGAAAAATCATAATAATCCTTATCGGGAACACAAATAGGAGAAGTAGCAAAAGCAGGGTCAGGTCTCATTCTGTCTCTAAAAGATTCTTTACTCCATTTAACTAGCAACGTCTTAAGTTCATATCTATCCTGGCAAGCAAAAATAGCTGCAGAAGATTCCGCATAAAAAAGATAACCTTCAGGAATAGCAGGCATATTTTCATCATCACTCTCATCATTGTATTCAGGTGCAATAATTTCTCTTTCTCTAGACCTAGCAATTTGCTCATCAAGAAATTCACCAAGGGGCACAGTAGTATCAAGCATAGTAGTAGTTTCATCATAAGTATCATGCATAGTAGAAGTGGCATCATCAATAACGTGCGACATATCAGAATTCATAGCAGTAGCAGGTTTAGGTGTCGCAAGCTTACTTATAACAGAAGGAGAATCTAGTGCAAGGCTAGATGGCAGTTCCTTACCTCCCCTCGTAGTTGAGGGTAAAATAGTAGTTCGATCGTCTTTCAAGTTCTTCACAGTGTCCAGCAGATATAAATCCCAAGTAACTCAAGGAATAGAGCTATGCTCCCCGGCAACGGCGCCAGAAAAAGGTCTTGATAACCCACAAGTATAGGGGATCGCAACAGTTTTTGAGGGTAGAGTATTCAACCCAAATTTATATATTCAACACAAGGGGATCCAAAGAATATTCTCAAGTATTAGCAGCTGAGTTGTCAATTCAACCACACCTGGAAACTTAGTATCTGAAGCAAAGTGTTTAGTAGCAAATTATATGATAGTGGTGGTAACGGTAACGAAAGTAAAGACATCAAAAGTAATGTTTTCGGTATTTTTGTAGTGATTGTAACAGTAGCAACGGAAAAGTAAATAAGCGAGAACCAGTATATGGAAAACTCGTAGGCACCGGATTAGCGGTGGATAATTATGCCGGATGCGGTTCGTCATGTAACAGTCATAACATAGGGTGACACAGAACTAGCTCCAGTTCATCAATGTAATGTAGGCATGTATTCCGTATATAGTCATACGTGCTTATGGAAAAGAACTTGCATGCCATCTTTTGTCCTACCCTCCCGTGGCAGCGGGGTCCTATTGGAAATTAAGGGATATTAAGGCCTCCTTTTAACAGAGAACCGGAACAAAGCATTAGCACATAGTGAATACATGAACTCCTCAAACTATGGTCATCATCGGGAGTGGTCCCGATTATTGTCACTTCGGGGTTGCCGGATTATAACACATAGTAGGTGACTATAGGCTTGCAAGATAGGATCGAGAACACACATATATTCATGAAAACATAATAGGTTCAGATCTGAAATCATGGCACTCGGGCCCTAGTGACAAGCATTAAGCATAGCAAAGTCATAGCAACATCAATCTCAGAACATAATGGATACTAGGGATCAAACCCTAACAAAACTAACTCGATTACATGATAAATCTCATCCAACCCATCACCGTCTAGCAAGCCTACGATGGAATTACTCATGCACGGCGGTGAGCATCATGAAATTGGTGATGGAGGATGGTTGATGATGATGACGGCGACAAATCCCCCTCTTCGGAGCCCCGAACGGACTCCAGATCAGCCCTCCCGAGAGAGATTAGGGCTTGGCGGCGGCTCTGTATCGTAAAACGCGATGATTTCTTCTCTCTCATTTTTTCTCCCCAAAAGCCAATATATGGAGTTGGAGTTGGCATCGGAGGGCCACCAGGGGGCCCACGAGGTAGGGGGCGCGCCTCCCACCCTCGTGGACAGGGTGTGGGCCCCCTGGTCTTCATCTTTGGCGAGGATTTTTTATTGTTTTTTCTAAGGTGTTCCATGGAGTTTCAGGTCATTCCGAGAACTTTTATTTTCTGCACATAAAACAACATCATGGCAATTCTGCTGAAAATAGCGTCAGTCCGGGTTAGTTCCATTCAAATCATACAAGTTCGAGTCCAAAACAAGGGCAAAAGTGTTTGGAAAAGTAGATACGACGGAGACGTATCAGGCACTAGGTAGTAATTTTTGGCGTGGATTAAGAAATTTTGGGTATGTTTTTGCTATTTTTTGTACACGCCAACTAGTGTCAAAAAACGTCTTACATTATGTGATGGAGGAGTACGTACTCGTACTATAGTAGTACTAGTACTACTTTTCCTCAACTAGTAGTGCGATGTACTGTACTTCTAGTCTAGTCTAGTATAGTGCACCAGTTTTGAACTCTTGAATCTCAGGGCCAAGGAGCTACAGTTGGAAGTGGAGGGTACTACTGTTCTCTAGAACCATTGATGTACTATCAATGCAGGGAAAGTACACCTGCATAGTGGCCTAGTGGGTACTCTCGGTGCTCTATTTAGCCGCTCCTCTCACGTAGCTGGCCTACTCAGCCACTCCTCGCACGCACACACTAGCAGCCTGTTTATCAGCGACGGTTACTACAGGGGCAAAACATTTGAGTTATTTGATACAGCGACACTAGGCTTTTCGCTTCCACTTGTGGAGGTGTAATGGATCTCGTCGAACTTTGTTTAGTTCCTTCTTTATGAATGAGATGAAGCAAAGCTTTTGCCTCCGTTTCAAAAAAAAACACGTCAATAGGAATTTATTTTATAGTAGAGCCGATAATGGAGTGAAGTCCATGCGTGCAACACCACAAGCTATAGAGTAGTAGTAGAGCACTTTATGTATAGAGCCATATTGCACAGTTCCCAATGCCCCGCCAGGCTTTTCCGGCTCCCCGGGCTTAATTGGGAGGTGATAGTTTAAATATGCTACTAGCTGATGAGGAAGCTACAAGCAAGGTGCGGCTAGGGCGAGCACGCGAGCCAGGGGATGCTGGGAAGGAAAACCCATTCACGTGGCTAGGCTATCCAGTGCACCCAGATTGTTTTGCCGCACGTCCGTTTGACTTAAAAACTCAAACTACCCGTGTAAAATATTGGCTCGCAGTGAAGTAACTATTTTAAAAAAAGGCCGCCGTGCATTTGTCCGGGATCGAACCCACAAAACGAGGTATACACTCCTGGGACCGCTAGTAGTACTCGTTGGAGTAAAACACAATCTAGAATCGCCTTTTGTCGCTAGTAGTACATACATTGTTCCTTAAAAGAAACCCCTAATAATGCAAGAAACCACTAAAATGCCAAGAAACTATTACCACTTGCATATGTGGCAGACTTAAGATAAGACTACCTTATCAACCATTGTACATGCTCTGACCAACCAGCCCTACCAAGAAATGACTACTCTACAAAGTGCCATTATAGGCACGTTTCAACCCATGGCCCAGTTTGGATACATTTGTTGTCAATCTAACCCTGCCATCCAAACACCACTTTGGTTAGAGTTAGTTCAGGGTAAGAATCTAACTCTAACCTTTGATAGGGCCCATGTCGCCCATTAAGTCAATGCCTTCTATTCGACTAGGCGTTATGACTTGTGAGACCTACATGTCAGTCTGCACAAAAATCCCCGACTGACCTCCTACCTCCGGCCCGTCCACCTAGTCATCCTCGGCCATGGGATGCAGCTACCGCCGCTGGCAGAAGGCGAGGTCAAAACTGCCGGCGGTGTGGAGCCCATGTTGCGACAACCCGGATGCCAGCTCCGTCCGGTGCTCGCGGCCGCTAGCTAGCCAAGATAGCTCCGTCCAGCTGCTTGTCTGCATGGTTTGCTAGCTAGATTGACATGGTAGCACGGCGGCTTGCTCGCGCACACCGTGCTAAGTCCAGCCATCTGGCTCGAGCGAAGGCCAGTGCGGCGGCTTGGTCGCTCGTGAGTCACGCTCAGGCTAGCCTGCCAACCCGTGCAGAGGCCAGCGCAGCGTCCGGCCCGTCCGGCAGAGCGGCGGCCAACTCGCTCATCACCGGCGCCACCGACGAACACGCATCGGTACTGTTTGAAGTAATGTTCAGGAAAAATAATGATTTGAGGGGGAATAACCGGATAGAAGGTCAGATGTGGGTCCCTCATGTCAATGGTCAAACAAAATGTGTTGGTTTAAGCTGCCTCGTCAGCACGGATGTGTGGGCCAACCCTATCATAAATGGGTTTAAACGAACCTAATCGGTAGGATTACTAGGTAGTAGTTTTTGGCGTGGATTAAGAAATTTTGGGTATGTTTTTGCTGTTTTTTGTACAATAGATTCTTCCTAGGGCTGGTTGAAAGTGGTAGTTTTTTGTTAAATACTCTACATACTGTAAGTAGGAGTGAAAGTTAAGCTTTGGAAGCCAATAAGCAAGGCTAGTTACATAGTGCATATGTGTACATGATTGAAAGTAAATATCAACCATGAGTGACTAATATCTTGATTGAAAACTCGAAACTATGGAATACTAGAAAAAATGCATGGTTGGAAATACTAGCAATGTTTATGTGCGTTGCAACGAATCACAATTATAATAATACTTATTCGCAAACTTGATACAAAACACTCTAATTTTGATGTACATATGTCACTAGAGATATATTATGTTTCAATTAGAATATATTCCTTGGGATGTTTTGGTGAGGTCAAGGAGGGATGTGGTTGGTTTTAAGATACTAATTCTGGGTTTTTCTACAAATTGGTAGACAAGTGGGATGTTGATGAGAAAAGATAACAACTTACCTCACAGTCATTAGATGTAGATCTAATGGTCAGAAACGACGGATGGCAGACACACCATCATCACCAACTTAGTCTTCTGTAGGAGTACTAGCAAGATCCGTGCATTGCACGGAACATCAAGATGCATTTTTTTATAAAACACTTGTTGTTATTGACATTTGCGGGAGTAATCCCATGTATAAAAACTAATGATATCTCGAGAAATATGAGATAAGGTGAAGAGGAGTGGGGTGTGGTGGTGATTGGTGGTCGGACTGAGCGGAGGCATGGGGATTGACGATGCTTGCAGCGGCCACCAGGCCAGTTTGTTCCAGAGGCTTCCTTTCTTAATTGCTCAACAATGAGGTTTGTTGGAGATAAGGATGAACGAGGGAAGGCCTTGTCTGAAAATGTGGAGAGGGGTGTGGGTATCTTTTAGTTTAATTTCCATCCGTCAGATATAGATTAGACGGTCTATATTGCAAGATGGCACATGTACCATCATCACCAACTCGGTTTTTTATAAGAGAAGAAATACAAGTATGGAGATACAAACGTATTATCGATACTTGCTTCCGTAAACTAGCATCTACATTCTATTCAATGTGTCGTCATGTGGGGCCTTAGCACAATGACTTCTCGACTGTGTAAAACAGAGATTTTCCCATCGCCGATAAGGAGGGGGTGACGGCGGCGTGCTTTTTGGCCTGCTCTAGTCCTAGTAGTCATACTAGGTGGTCTAAGCACATGTAGATTTATTCTTTTCATGTCTCGTGTTCGCCATACTGCCACGACTGTTGATGAATAGGCGGTAAGTTATTCACGGGGAAACCCTTGTTGAGCATGTTTGCAAGAGAGAGACTGTGTGCGTGTGTGATATGTTAGAGACTGAGGCAATGATAATAGATTCTTTGTGTCTATGTGTGTGGAGGATAGAGAGAGACATGTACATGGGGCTTTGTGTTTTCTAACATGGAGACACATATACATAATTAGAGAGTGAGTGTGTGAGATACACATGCGGACATGGGGAGATATGAGGATCTAGATAAATGGGTGTTTGTGTGTGTTTGTGCACGCGTTTGTGTGTGAGAGGGAGTGTGTGTATGTGGAGTAGAGAGACGACTAATGATGTAAACCTAGTATAAGGGAAGGGGGATGGTGTGACATGTGTAGTAGCGGGATAGCATGGGTGCGGGCGGGGGGAGCAGACTATTTGGAAGAGGCATCGAGTGTGTCTGTGGGAGAGGGGTATGAGAGCGAGAGAGAGAGAGAGAGGGAGAGAGAGAGAGAGGGAGCTAGCGACGGAGAGAGAGAGAGAGAGGAAGAGAGGGGGCGAGAGGGGTCGTTTATGTCCATAAATGGCGTATAGATAGGGAGACAATGTTGATGTTGTTCGAAAATTGGCCTGTGTACGGATACACAATGGAAGCGAGTCATCGTGTGTGTGATAGGGACTTCATGAGAGATCTAGAATAGATGGTGTAGAGAACAATGTGCTAAATCGAGAATGATGATACATTAGGGAGCTATGGAAAGAGTCACGACATATCTCCACTACTATTAAACAATCGAGTTATGGGAGAAACATTACATCTCAGCCATACATCCGCCATCTCTCAATGGACCGGATTGCCTCAATGTTGTATCACATCATTTACCATTATTAATTAGCAATAATTACCATGATCTATGCCATCATAATGACACAATAATTACCACGATCTCGCTCCAACCTGGGCCTATTTTAATCATATCAATTAGCAATAAATACCATGATCTACGCCATCATATTCTTTTTTTGAAACCCAACCTTGTGTACCGTGTACATAGAAGGAAAAAAAGAAAAAAGTCTGGCCCATGTTCGCATGTAGGAAAAGACAAACACGGAAACCAAATCGCTCGTTTCCCTGTTTGTTCGGATCACATGACCAATCAAACCCTGTCATGTCAAAAACATGTTTAGTTCCCCTAAATTAGAGTGAAAAACATGGTAGACTGTTGCCTAAGGTTAATGTGATATTCTATTTTTGTCAGATGGCTTGAAATTTCTTTAACATCACTATTAATGTTAATGTCATGTACCATCATATTTATTTCCAAATTGTAGCGTGAAGTTATATTGCCAGTTTATGTCATGTTCGGTTCACAAATATATATTGTTAGTCTGTGCCTTGAAGCTGCATTGGTAGATTCTGTCATGTACAGTGCATAACATCTATTTCTACTTTTAGTGTCAAATTGACTTGTACACTGTTTGACATTTTTAGACATTGTGCTTACATGTGCTTGCTTTCGCTATATTTATTATAGATAGTGTACTGACAGATTTTACAAAGTATGTCAATAGTTGGATCATGTATCCTTGACTTGATAGACAAGTTCAAAGATTTATATTCTTCAGAGTGCATAACTGACATGCCATATCCTAACTTTGACTGCTTGCATCACCAACTTTCAGTTCAAGGAAGCTTCAGGTCTTACCTTCAAAATTTATTTTCCCTCTTCCATCCAGCATGGAAATGTTTTCCAATTAATGATTACTGATTGTAGACAAAAAAAGTTCCCAATTATCTTTTCTACAATGGTCCAACATAATCAAACTAGTCAATAAACTAGAGGGAAATACCAAGGAAACCTGCAGGCATGGTTGCCGCAATAATCAATCATCCTCCCTCGACACTTATGCCAACGTTCCCCTTCCTGCAATCCAATTTTCTCTCTATTTCATAAATGTATGATACGTGCGTTGCACGTGCACACTTACTAGTAGGTATACAGGGAAGGAGTTGGGGCGGGTCCGCATGTGGGAGAGATAGAAAGAGGAGAGTGGTGCATGATACGTCTCCAACGTATCTAATTTTCCAAACACTTTTGCCCTTGTTTTGGACTCTAACTTGCATGATTTGAATGAAACTAACCCAGACTGACGTTGTTTTCAGCAGAACTGCCATGATGTTGTTTTATGTGTAGAAAATAAAAGTTCTCGGAATATCTTGGAAATCCATGGAGGCACTTTTCAGAATTAATAAGAATTTTTGGCTAAAGAATCAAGGCCAGGGGGCCCACGGGTTGTCCACGAGACAGGGGGGCGCCCCCCACCTAGGGGCGCGCCCTCCTATCTCGTGGGCCCCCTGGACCTCCTCCGACCTCAACTCCAACTACATATATACCCTCTCGGGGAGAAAAAATCAATAAAAAGGTTTCATCGCATTTTACGACACAGAGACGCCGCCAAGCCCTAATCTCTCTCGAGAGGGCTGATCTGGTTTCCATTCGGGGCTCCGGAGAGGAGGATTCATCGTTGTCGTCATCATCAACCATCCTCCATCACCAATTTCATGATGGTCACCGCCGTGCATGAGTAATTCCATCGTAGGCTTGCTGGACGGTGATGGGTTGGATGAGATTTACCATGTAATCAAGTTAGTTTTGTTAGGGTTTGATCCCTAGTATCCACTATGTTCTGAGATTGATGTTGCTATGACTTTGATATGCTTAATGCTTGTCACTAGGGCCCGAGTGCCATGATTTCAGATCCGAACCTATTATGTTTTCATGAATATATGTGTGTTCTTGATCCTATCTTGCAAGTCTATAGTCACCTATTATGTGTTATGATCCGACAACCCCGAAGTGACAATAATCGGGATACTTCTCGGTGATGATCGTAGTTTGAGAAGTTCATGTATTCACTATGTGTTAATGCTTTGGTCCGGTTCTCTGTTAAAAGGAGGCCTTAATATCCCTTAGTTTCCACTAGGACCCCGCTGCCACGGGAGGGTAGGACAAAAGATGTCATGCAAGTTCTTTTCCATAAGCACGTATGACTATTTACGGAATACATGCCTATGTTACATTGATGAATTGGAGCTAGTTCTATATCACCCTATGTTAATTATAACTATTGCATGAGGAATCGCATCCGACATAATTATCCATCATGTATCCATTGCCTACGAGCTTTTCACATATTGTTCTTCGCTTATTTACTTTTCCTTTGCTACTGTTACAATTACTACAAAAACCCAAAAACATTTATCTTTTCTATTGCTACTGTTACCATTACTATCATACCACTCTTGCTACTAAATACTGTGCCACAAATACTAAGTTATCCAGGTGTGGTTGAATTGACAACTCAACTACTAATACTCAAGAATATTCTTTGGCTCCCCTTGTGTCGAATCAATAAATTTGGGTTGTACTTCACCCTCGAAAGCTGTTGCGATCCCCTACACTTGTGGGTTATCAAGACTAATTTCTGGCGCTGTTGCCGGGGAGCATAGCTCTATTCTCTGAGTCACTTGGGATTTATATCTGTTGATCACTATGAAGAACTTGAAAGACACTAAGACCAAGATTTTGCCCTCAACTACGAGGGGAGGTAAGGAACTACCATCTAGCTCTGCACTAGATTCTCCTTCCGTTGTTAGTAAGCTTGCGACACCTAAACCTGCTACTGCTATGAATTCTGATATGTCGCATGTTATTGATGATGCCACTTCTGCTATGCATGATGAAACTACTTCTGTGCGTGATACTACTTTGCCATTAGGTGAATTTCTTGATGAACAACTTGCTAGAGTTAGGGGGAATGAAAATATTGAAGATGCTATTGATGATAGTGATGATGAACGCTCCCCCAATGATTATGTTTTACATGTTGTTCCTAAGGGTTATGTTCTGAACAAAGAAGCTGCTGAAGCTATTCTTGCTTGCAATGATAGAAATGATCTTAAGAAATTATTAGCTAAATGGAAGCAACGGTCTCTTAATGCTAGAATGAAACCCGAGCCTACTTTTGCTACTTCACCTATCTGTGTTACTGATAAGGACTATGAATTCTCTGTTGATCCTGATATTATTACTTTAGTTGAATCTAATCCTTTCTATGGCCTTGAATCTGAAATTGTTGTGGCACATCTTACCAAGCTAAATGATATAGCCACCCAATTTACTCATGATGAGAAGTCTCGCTATTTATATATCCTTAAGATATTTCCGTTCTCATTAAAGGGTGATGCTAAGACTTGGTATAATTATCTTGCTCCTGGTTGTGTGCGTAGTCCCCAGGATATGATTTATTACTTCTCTGCTAAATATTTCCCTGCTCATAAGAAACAAGCTGCCTTGCGGGAAATATATAATTTTGTGCAAATCAAAGAAGAGAGTCTCGCACAAGCTTGGGGGAGGCTTCTCCGGTTGCTTTATGCTTTGCCTGATCATCATCTTAAGAAAAATTAAATACTTGATATCTTTTATAATGGACTAACCGATGCTTCCAAGGACCACTTGGATAGTTGTGCTGGTTGTGTTTTCAGGGAGAGAACAGTCGACGAAGCTGAAATACTATTGAATAATATGTTGACTAATGAAAATAATTGGACTCTTCCCGAGCCAATTCCTGAAGTAATTCCTGAACCAATTGAGTCAACTCCTGAGCCTATTCCTAAACCCACTCCGAAGAAGAGAGGTGTTTTATTTCTTAGTCCTGAAGATATGCAAGAGGCAAAGAAATCGATGAAAGAAAAAGGTATTAAAGCTGAAGGTGTTAAGAATTTACCTCCTATTGAAGAAATACATGGTCTGAATATACCGCCTGAAGAACCACTTTGTCTTGATAACCCGACACAGGTAGTAAAGGTAAATTCTCTCTATAGATAAGATAAAGTTGAAATACCCTCTACTAAATTTCATAGCCCATGCTTAGACGAATTTGATGACTTTATGGCTAGACAAGAAAGTTTTAATGATTATGTTGTTAGAGAGTTAAAGAATAATGCTTTCGAGATAGGAAGCGTAGGTGATAATCTGGCTAGAGTTAAAGATGAACTTCACCGCGCTAGCAAATATGCTTCTACGGTTGCTACTCAAGCTGAGCAAGTACTCAAAGCTCAAAACAATTTGCTTGATGAATTGAACAATAAAAATGACTTTGCTGTTAGAGTGGCTACTAGAACTGGTAGAATGACTCATGAACCTTTGTATCCTAAAGGCCACCCTAAAAGAATTGAACAAGATTTTCAGAATAATAATCTAGATGTTCCTAGTTCTTTTAAGAAGAAGAAAAAGAAGAATGATAGGACTTTGGAAACTTCTAGTGAACCTAATGTAGAAACACTTGAGAATCCCAATGATACTTCTATCTCTGATGCTGAAACACAATCCGTAGATGAACATGAACCTAGTAATAATGTTAATGATAATGTTCATGTTGATGCTCAACCTAGCAAAGATAATGATGTAGAGATTCAACCTGCTGTTGATCTTGATAACCCACAATCAAAGAATCAACGTTATGATAAGAGAGATTTTGTTGCTAGGAAGCACGTGAAAGAAATAGAACCATGGGTTCAGAAACCCATGCCCTTTCCTCCTAAACCGTCCAAGTCAAAGGATGATGAGGATTTTGAGCGCTTTGCTGAAATGATTAGACCTATTTTCTTACGTATGCGCTTAACTGATATGCTTAAAGTAAATCCTTATGCTAAATATATGAAGGATATCATCACAAATAAAAGAAAGATACCGGAAGTTGAAATTTCCACCATGCTTGCTAATTACACTTTTAAGGGTGGAATACCAAAGAAACTTGGAGATACGGGTGTACCAACTATACCATGCTCCATTAAAAGAAATTATGTTAGAACTGCTTTATGTGATCTTGGAGCCGGTGTTAGTGTTATGCCTCTCTCTTTATATCGTAGACTTGAATTGAGTAAGTTGATACCTACTGAAATATGTTTGCAAATGGCTGATAAATCAACTGCTATACCTATCGGTATTTGTGAGGATGTGCCTGTTGTGGTTGCAAATGTAACTATCTTAATGGACTTTGTTATTCTTGATATTCCCGAGGACGATAGTATGTCTATTATCCTTGGTAGACCTTTTCTTAATACTGCAGGGGATGTTATTGATTGCAACAAAGGCAATGTCACTTTTCATGTTAATGGTAATGAGCATACGGTACACTTTCCGAGGAAACAATCTCAAGTTCATAGCATCAATTCTATTGAAAAAGTTCCAACCATCATTTTTTGAGGTTTTGAATTTCTTCTCCCTACTGTCAAGAAAAAGTATGATATTCTTATTGTTGGGGATTTTCATATCCCCGTTGAGGTAACTTAGTGTTATTCGAAATTTCTCCGGTTCTGTGTTATTCGGAATGAGTTTGTTAACAAGACTTGATCAATCTTGTTAGTGGATTCATTTTGATGATCATTAGATGGATGAAACCAGAAGGCACAACCTTCTGTACCCTCCTTTTACTTTCTCTTATTTAGAATAAATAAAGAAAAAATAGTATTGCCTGTCTATTTTCTGATTTATCCGTGCAATAAAAAATAGTCTGAAAATAAAAGTGCTCCAAATGCCCTGCAAGTTTAGTATGATTTTTTCTGGAATATTTGAGGATTTTAGGCACTGAAAACACTGCAGGAGGGCCAAGCACCAGGCCACGAGAGAGGAGGGCGCCCCCCTGTAGGGCGCGCCCCCCTATCTCGTGGGCCCCTGGTGACTCCCCGCCACTTATGCCAGCACCCACACACTTCATCTTCTACCCAAAAAAATCCTCATCCAGCTCAAGCCCGAGTTCTAGCTCGTTTTGCTACGATTTTCGATCTCTTAGCTCAAAGCTCCATTTGCAAAACTGCTTTGGGAGATTGTTGCTTGGTATGTGACTCCTCCATTAGTCCAATTAGTTTTTGTTCTAGTGCTTTATTCATTGAAAATCCTTGCTGCCTTGGTGACCCTGTTCTTGAGCCAGCATGTTAAATTTTCGAGGTCCCAAGCAATTCCAATGCATGATATAGGCTCTAGGCACTTGTAGGAGTAGTTGCTATCAATCTTGTTTAGTTTTATGCACTTTTATTTTGAAGTTACTAAAATTTCAGAATTTTTCAGAAAATGTTAAGGAGGTTCTTTAAAGGCTCTTCTAGCCAAAGCTCTAAGGATAAACAAGACAAAGAGAAGGAAAAACCCAAGTATAATCTTCCTCGCTTAGCGGAAGTACGGTCATGTGAATGGCCATGTGAGGATTTCTTGAAGGAAGCTGGAAATCATGAAGACTTTTATGCTTTAATCGAGACTGCAGGCCTCACCGGTTTAATGAACGACCGAATCGATCAGTATCTCTTACTTACCAATACTTTTGTGCAAAACTTTTATTATTATCCTAAGAAGTCACCGCCTGCAATATCATTTCACTTATATGACGAGTCCAAAGAAATATCTTTACGTCATTTTTGCACGGTATGTAGGATACCTTATGAGGGAGAACTAGAAGAACCCCATCGTGAAGATGTGGCTGGTTTTGTTGATATTATCGCTGTAGAGGAGCCAAAGAAGGGTTCCGAAGCGAAAGTCTCTAGCATACACTTTCCTGTTTTACGCTACTTTGCCATATTCGCTAGTAGATGCTTGATTGGTCGTGGGAATAGTGGAAACTTGAGTGATCCTGATATTATCATGCT
This sequence comes from Triticum aestivum, assembly GCF_018294505.1. Classification (NCBI taxonomy): domain Eukaryota; kingdom Viridiplantae; phylum Streptophyta; class Magnoliopsida; order Poales; family Poaceae; genus Triticum; species Triticum aestivum. The sequence continues at coordinate 89,132,168 of NC_057810.1, forward strand.
TCAACATGCTTTGCTTGGAGACAATAGTTTTAATATGGGTGCCTTCATTGCTAAACGGCTAGCCCTGAATCATACAAAAGGCCCCATATTTGGAGGTATCTATGTTGCACGTCTTGCTAGACATTTTCAGATACCCATTAGGCACCATGAGGAAAAGGAGACAATATTGCCTCCTCACAATTTAGATTACAAGAGCATGGTAGCACATAAGTTTATTGTTGACAACGAAGATAGGATGCTCTTGTATAAACTTAGATTCAATAAGAAACACTTTGAGATTATTATTTTTCCTGTGCCTCTATTGTTTGATTTGCTTGCAGAAAAATTTCGCGTTACACCGAAGGCGGTGAACAATCATCTAGCTCAAGCTTTTACTCCAGAACCTGAACCTGAACCGGAACCTGGATTGGACCCTTATCGCGCATCATCTGTCCAGTGGGATCCGGAGATGACCAGCCAGTATTATCCTGATTATACATCTCCTTATACTGGAGAGAGTAGCAGCGGTCCTTGGTATTAAACCAACTTAGGCCAAAAGCCTAAGCTTGGGGGAGTATGTATTTCTCACCGACTTTACATTCATGTTCACACACTAGTCATCGGTGCTCATACTCTTTCATTGTATTATCCATGTTAATTTAAATTCCTTTTTCCAGTTTTCTTCTTGTGTGTTTGATAAACCTTAAGAAAAACCAAAAAAATTAGTTAGTTTAATTTCCTTGCTTGTAGTAGAAACTAAAATGAAAACCCAAAAAGATTTCGTGTTCTTCTTTTACTTGTTGGGAGCATTCCCGTGTAAATAGTTTTATTTTATTCTCTTTCTTTTGAGGGTCGAGAAGACCATATTGAAAATGCTTAGTGGCTCTCATATGCATGATTGATTATTTATATTTAGAGCCCATATTACTTGTCTTCTCTCTTGAGTTGAATGCTTGCAGATTCCAGCTTAGTCCAATGCACGTACACTCTTATTATTATACACTTCTTTCGGTCGTGCGAGTGGATGGCAATAATGACGATATATGATGGACTTATTGGGATGAGAAAAGCTGGTATGAACTCGACCTCTCTTGTTTTTGTAAATATGATGATTCATCGTTCCTGAGTCAACTATTATGAAGTAAACATATTTGCAATGACATTTAGAGATTATAGTTGCTTGTGCCATGCTTGATTAGCTATGAGTTATAATGGTTTACCTTGCATGCCAACATGCTATTAGAATGATTATGATATGGTATGATGGGATGGTATCCTCCTTTGAATGTATTAAGTGACTCGACTTGGCGCATGTTCATGCATGTAGTTGAATCAAATCAACATTGCCTTCATAATATTTATGTTCATGGTAGATTATATCCTACTCATGCTTGTATCCGGTGTGAACTAATTTTAATGCATGCTTATGACTGTTGTCGCTCTCTCAGTTGGTCGCTTCCCAATCTTTTGCTAGCCTTCACCTGTACTAAGCGGGAATACTGCTTGTGCATCCAAACTCCTTAAACCCCAAAGTTGTTTGATATGAGTCCACTATACCTTCCTATATGCGGTATCTACCTGCGGTTCCAAGTAAATTTGTATGTGCCAAACTCCAAAGCTTCAAATGAAATTCTATTTTGTATGCTCGAGCAGCTCATGTTACAGCTAGGGCTGCCTATATCTTCCATGCTAGGTGTGTTATTCTCAGAGGAGTAGACTCTGCTCCTCATTCACGATAAAGGGCCGGTAACCGGGATGCCTAGTCCCATGATCCAAAAAGATCAAAGCAAATCAAAATAATTAAACAGAACTCCCCCAGGGCTGTTGTATGTTGGAGGCACACGTTGTTATGAGCAAGCCATGGATTGATGCTTGTTGGTGGTTGGGGTAGTATAAACCTTTACCATTCTGTTTGGGAACTGCCTGTAATGCATGTAGTATGGAAGATACAGCCATCTCATAGTTGTTGTGTTGACAGCGAAAGTATGCCGCTCAAAATGTTATTATATCTCTATTTTAAAATCCAGCTCTGGCACCTCTACAAATCCCTGCTTCCCTTTGCGAAGGGCCTATCTATTTACTTTTATGTTGAGTCATCATCCTTCTTATTAAAAGCACCCGCTGGAGAGCACACTGTCATTTGCATTCATTATTACTGGTTTATATTGGGTATGACTTGACTGAATCTCTTTTACCATGAATTACAATGTTTAGTCAGTCCTTAATCTTTAAAGGTGCTCTGCATTTATGTTTTGTGGTCTCAGAAAGGGCTAGCGAGATACCATTTTGTTATATCATGTTATGATTATTTTGAGAAAGTGTTGTCATCCGAGTTTTATTATTATGACTCGCTAGCTGATTATGCTATTGATATGAGTAATTGTGACACCTTTGTGTTACTGTGAGTATGGTTAGTTCATAATTTTTGCTGAAACTTGAATGCTGGCTTTTCATGTTTACAACAACAAGAGCAAACAGAGTTTGTAAAAGTTTTTCTTTATCACTTTCAGTTTGTCAACTGAATTGCTTGAGGACAAGCAAAGGTTTAGGCTTGGGGGAGTCGATACGTCTCCAACGTATCTACTTTTCCAAACACTTTTGCCCTTGTTTTGGACTCTAACTTGCATGATTTGAATGAAACTAACCCGGACTGATGCTGTTTTCAGCAGAACTGCCATGATGCTGTTTTATGTGTAGAAAAGAAAAGTTCTCGGAATGTCCTGGAAATCCACAGAGGCACTTTTCAGAATTAATAAGAATTTTTGGCGAAAGAATCAAGGCCAGGGGGCCCACGGGCTGTCCACGAGACAGGGGGCGCCCCCCTAGGGGCGCGCCCTCCTATCTCGTGGGCCCCCCAGACCTCCTCCGACCTCAACTCCAACTCCATATATACCGTCTTGGGGAGAAAAAAATCAAGAAAAAAGTCTCATCGCGTTTTACGACACGGAGCCGCTGCCAAGCCCTAATCTCTCTCGGGAGGGCTGATCTGGAGTCCATTCGGGGCTCCAGAGAGGGAGATTCGTTGTCGTCGTCATCATCAACCATCCTCCATCAACAAATTCATGATGCTCACCGCCGTGCGTGAGTAATTCCATCGTAGGCTTGCTGGACGGTGATGGGTTGGATGAGATTTACCATGTAATCAAGTTAGTTTTGTCAGGGTTTGATCCCTAGTATTCACTATGTTCTGAGATTGATGTTGCTATGACTTTGCTATGCTTAATGCTTGTCACTAGGGCCCGAGTGCCATGATTTCAGATCTGAACCTATTATGTTTTCATGAATATATGTGTGTTCTTGATCCTATCTTGCAAGTCTATAGTCACCTATTATGTGTTATGATCCGACAACCCCGAAGTGCCAATATTCGGGATACTTCTCGGTGATGATCGTAGTTTGAGAAGTTCATGTATTCACTATGTTTTAATGCTTTGGTCCGGTTCTCTATTAAAAGGAGGCCTTAATATCCCTTAGTTTCCACTAGGACCCCGCTGCCACAGGAGGGTAGGACAAAAGATGTCATGCAAGTTCTTTTCCATAAGCACGTATGACTATTTACGGAATACATGCCTACATTACATTGATGAATTGGAGCTAGTTCTATATCACCCTATGTTATAACTATTGCATGAGGAATCGCATCCGGCATAATTATCCATCATTGATCCACTGCCTATGAGCTTTTCACATATTGTTCTTCGCTTATTTACTTTTTGGTTGCTACTGTTATAATTACTACAAAAACCCAAAAACATTTATCTTTTCTGTTGCTACTGTTACCATTACTACCATACCACTCTTGCTACTAAATACTTTGCTGTAGATACTATGTTATCCAGGTGTGGTTGAATTGACAACTCAACTGCTAATACTCAAGAATATTCTTTGGCTCCCCTTGTGTCGAATCAATAAATTTGGGTTGTACTTCACCCTCGAAAGCTGTTGCGATCCCCTACACTTGTGGGTTATCAGTGCACAAGGAGACAAAGTGTGCTTGTTTGAAGTGGGGGTGGTGTATGAGGTGAGTGCGCGAGAACCACATAACTAGGGAGATAGACGTTTGGGGGTGACGTTTTGTGTGTATGGGAAATATACACTCTACATAGTGCGTGTTCTTGGGAAAGAGAGATAGAGAGAGACCTACAGAGTGAGGGAAGAGATGCGTGCATGCCCGAGAGACAAAGTGATAGAGACCTATATTGGGGTTCGGACCTTAGAAGAGAGAGGGGTGTTAATGTGCTCGTGTGTTGGTGTTTGGGGGAGAGAACGACTTCTCTATGTGTGTGGGGGGGGGGGGAGGACGAGGGGGCCGGGGTTGGCTTCAGATAAAGAGTGAGGTGTCTATATTTGAGGGACTTTAGCGTAATTGAGATATTGTGCACTCATGGTTGATCAATTTGTTTCACAGTTTGGACTATGAGATAATGACACTTTTGAACATGCGTGATATACCTTGATGTACCAGAATTACAAACCTAAGAGTGGAATTTTGGAATTCGACTCCATCATTAGCTTTTGTAATTCATTTGGAGGGACGTACATTTTTTAAGCCGGGATTTCGTGATTTCAAATTCATATATCAAACCTAGAGATATACACATACGGGCATGTTCAAACTTTATAATCATCCACTTTATTCATACACATACACATTTTCACTTTTGTCATCATATTTAGGATAAACACATTTGGAATTTCATTTGAATTGGACCGTATGATGGTATTTGCTTTTAGTAGCTCAATGATCCATATTTGAATTGAATGGACAATCTAAGTTTCGAGTTGGAGACATTGATTTTCAAAACTTGCACTTTTTTGCGTGCAAAACAAACAAATTGTCGGCCATGATATCATAGTCGGTCGTACAAGAGCAAAACACTTATAATTTTAGGCGCCAAAAGCTTTCAAACTTCCCGCTCACATCGAAATATCACGCGCCCGAAAGTTTAGTCCTTCGATATTCCTGTTTTACCCCTGCCACATGAACGGAAAAGGGCTGCTTTGGTAACTCCATTGTTTTCCCCTTTTTGCCCCCAACATTCTTCCCCAGAGCCCCTCCCCTTCCCCTTCCTGACCCCCCCAACCACGGCAAGCCGCCAAATCTAGTCCTCCGCTGGAGCGGTGGACCCCACACCCTGCCGGATCTACCTTCCGCACCTTGGAACCCCCAACTTCCAACTCACCACTTCACCAGAGCCGCTTCAGCGACTGGCTTGTCCACCGCTCTAGATCTCCTTGATCGCCATCGTGGTCCACCGCACCGGATCTGCTTAACCGGCGCCCTCGTCCACCACAGTGTAGGCCCATCACTGACTCCCTTGCCCACCCCTTTGCTGGCCCTTCATACAAGCCCTCGTCCGCCACAACAGATCCGCCACACCGAAAGCACTATACAACGCGCCCGCCGAAGCCTTCGTCCACTACACTGGACCCGCTCCACAGATGCCATATTCAACTCCACCGGCCCTGCTTTACCGACGCTGCAGCCTCATCAGGTTATTTCCATTTGTACTCCTTCAGTTTTTCTCTTTATCGTGCAACTGTTCACTTACCACAGATGAGATTTCTTGTATGTCGACAGGCGCCGCAACTGTAGCACCGGAGCGCTTCAGCGACGGCGACAGCCGGCCCAAACTCAACCGCAACTCGAGCACCATCGACGATCCTTAGCTATCAAGTATGACAACAATACCCATACGCCGCTGAGAATCAGGTACTATTATCCAACGGCCGGCGCCTACGTTCACTTTCCTAGCATAAGCACCGCACCTTTGAATTTCTTCAGGGCATCATTTAGTTTTTCATGAGTCGTGTTATTCTGCTTGCACCTGTAGGGCCATACTTCTGGCAGTGAACATGTTACATGTGCTAAATTACATACCAGTGCACATATAGTTAATATGCTTTAGTTTTGTCCTAAGTACTCCCTCCGTTCCACAATAGATGAACCAACTTTGTACTAACTTTGTACTGAAGTTAGTACAAAGTTGAGTCATCTATTTTGGAACGGAGGGAGTATTATTGTACTTCCTAGATATCACTGCCTACTATTTTAATTCTTGAATGCTATATTTATGATAATGGTTTTGTTCTGATGCCATCTGCTGGTTCCATTAGACTGCTTAATGTTCTCTATGCTTAATTAAACATCAGCAAACTAGCATGGGGTTCCGCTGTTTTTTGTTCGTTTTACCCTACATTTTCTGATGCTAGCTATTACATCACTGCTACGAGCCTCTGTTCATTACTTGTTTGTGTGTTCTTGATCTCCCCAAGTTGCATCACTAATTTGATGCTTCTATTAATTATGGAGCTGCCAACCCCATCAAGCAAAATATTTGTTCTTTTGGGGCTGGCACCTCGAACAAGCATTAAAATAGAGGGAAGCAGATATATTGTCGTGTATGCACACACCCTTCTTTCATTAGTTTAAATGAACCATTGATGATCAATTCGGACCAGTGCATGCGATTAAAATTAATTTTACCTAAAGAGAGGGTGCAGAATAAACTAGAACAACTAGATTTGCAACCACGGGATGCTGACGATATCTTCAAAGAACATTGCAACAGCAGCAAGGCTTCACAGCAACATATGGTAAGACAGTGTGTTTTAGTACATGTGAAATGTAATGCAAGTGGGCTGCTTTCTTGGCTTGTGCCCTCAACCTGTAATCCTACCAAATTACAAATAGTTCAGTTGTCTGCTTTGTTATATTACTTGACTCGAATGCTTGTTTGTTGTCACGCTATACCTGAGTTGGCCAATTTGTCAGCAGTGCCCGTTGTACTATAGTAAAGAAATGCATGCCTATTTCATTTGAGTCCTTAACTTTTCCTCTCAACTTCATCACAAGACTGTCTTCGTAGTTTATATGAGGCCACACTATTAAGTGCTTTCTCAGATTATTTCAACTGCTTAGATGCCTTGGCAACTTAAATATAGCGGTGGTACACTCCCTTTCAACTAGGGGTGTCAACTGGGTCCCATTTAATCCCAACTAAAGTCCACTAGTGGTATGATAGTTCAAAAGAGTTTTTGTTTTCTGAAGAAAATGAACTAGGGAGCTAGCAAAAACTAACTAGATGGGACTGGCGGATGTCATTTATTTGCCACTTAAATCCCTAGTTTCATCTTACCATTTTAATTTCTTTTCGGTTGATCCTGCTTCGAACCATTTAAATATAGCTTGCCATGCTCAGCAATAATTCGTATGTCATTTACCATGTAAGCTAACTGCCTAGATCATACGATAACTATCTCTTACTTATGTCCAGCGAAAACCTTTTCGGATGCCGTTCACACTAGGACACAATGTACAACCCCAGAACCTATTTGTTTAAGCAGTGTGCCATCCATGTTACCAGATGGTAGCAGTTTAGAGGCAACACCGCGGGAGAGCAGTCTGAGCACAGATATTATATTGCTTGAGGCTCTACTAGAGGCAGAAAGAGATGGTGTGGCTGCCATGAATGAGGTAATCTTTATCTTGAGGCTGGAAATTACGGAATTAGAGGCACGCATTATGCAAGCAACCCAAGAATTGGAGGAAGTAAGAATGCTGTATTTGGAGACGGAGGAGGTCCTGCTGTTTCTGCTATATGAAGCCCAGGGTAATCCTGGTTCTTCTTTAGATACCAGTTGAAATTGTCATTAGATTATTGTACTTGCATGTTGTGTCATGTCTCTGAATGGATTATGTTGCAAGACCCCCTATGTTGTCCATGTGTTGTAATGATCCGAATTTTTTAGGCGAGGTAATTCTTAGTACTTGTATGATTGACATAAGGTGAATTGTTTTTCGTGTGAGCATATTGTATTGGATGAAATAACTGTTTGACTCAGAGTGTATCCAACCTACTGAATTCAAAGATCATGGCATTTCTAAATCATAATCATATATAAAGGTGGAATAAATCTTTGTTGTGGTTTTGAAGAAATAAATAACAAAACATAGAATTATCTGTGGATATTCATAATCGAATACAAATTGGATTTGAATTTAGTTTGACAGGGCCCAGGGAAAACATGAATGCTAATTCTCCCAAGTTTTGAACGAAGCGGCTAAACACCCACTATAATTTGTGGGCTGCCCGAAGCAAGTGTTTGCGAGATGGAAATTACTGTCTACCCCTAACAATTGACTTCCTTCTCGACCGGATTTACACTATTGTCGATAGGGGTAGACTAGTAACTTCAATCAGACATGACACGATGGCCTATGAGCCCATTCAGACATGGTGGGCGCCAAACATGGGTGGCAAAACACATTTTATTCAAGCTCATCCAAAAGCCATCTGTCTCTTCCTCCATTTCCCCATTCATACACGGTGGGTGGCAAAACAAACTCTCCTTGTCCCAAATCGATGTAGGCTAATATTTTAAATTGGGGCAGATGTGTAACTTCCCTCAGACGTGACACAACCGCCCTACTTGTTAGCCCTGTTCATACACCATGGGCGCCAACCGTGGGCGGCAAAACACCCTCTCCTCGCCCGAAATAGTTACCTGCAAATATTTGGGAGATGCGAGATTACCGTCATATCACCAACCGACGCGATGTCCAAAATTTTAAACGGGGGATAAGTTCGTAACATTCCCACATTTCAGACAAGCGTGTCCCAAAATTTGAGATCCCCCCTCCCCTCCATTTCCCCATTCATACACCGTCGGCGGCACAACAACCTCTGCACTGCGGCCAGCCTCCTCCGTCCGCCACCCGATCCTCCACCTTGCCAGAGCCGCTACCCCTACCCCGTTGTCCACTGCAAGAGATGGACATCTCTCATCCACGGTGTCGCACCAGGATCCTTTCATCACCTCCTCTTGCTTCATCGGCAATGTCGTCCACCTTGCCGTTGCTGCTCCTATGACCGCCTCGTCCACGGCAATAGGATTTATCCCCCGACCCGGTAGTCTGCCGTCTAAAGTCTTCTTCCCCGCCACTGACAGCCATCGCACCCGCAACACCCTCAACGTATCAGCATAGGCCTACACGGTGTCGCAAGAGAGGTGGTATTCTTCCATATGTGGTTAAGTTATTGATCTCACCCGGAAAATAGATCGTAATTTGTTTACTATACTTTTCTTGTTCGTACCAAATCGTAGTGGCTACTTGAAAGCAAACATTGGTTGCGAAGTAGCTTTGTCTGGTTTGCACCTTCAGATCCGCCATGGCATGGGCACTATACTCGTAAAGCTTATGGTTCCCCCCTTTATATTCATTACCATCATGGTAGGTGCGTCGTGTCGTTCTAGCACTGCTCCTCAAGACCTCAACCAAAGCTTACGTGTTGAAATACGAATCTGATATGATGCTCATATCACTAAAATAGAGAACTTTTAATTGGTCACCTAATGTTCCTATATTCATTTCGAAAAGCATGTGCGCCACCCACTGGTCCAGCTAGTTCCACTTTCCTGATTTTTCTCTTGATGCTTAGGGTTTTCCCCTTTTATCTACTCTACTATGATCTGCGTAGGTGCTTTCTGTCGTACTAGCATTACTCCACCCTTCAAGCTAAACAACACAACACTCAGAATGCGAAAGCTTAGTTGTTCAAATATGATTGTGATATGATACTGATATTAGTTAATCGACACATTTAATTGGTTAGCTAAAGGTCCCACTTGAGTTTCCAAATGCATGTCGTGACATATAGAGAGACAGCATAATTGCATTTCTTTGTCACTTGTTGACCGTACTTTCTTGTCCATACCAAATCTTAGTTGTTATTTCAAAGCAAACATCAGTTGATAACTACCCTTTGTGCGGTTTGCAGCTTCAGATCTGCGACCCCACTGCCATGGTCAACACTGTACTCATCATGCTTATGGTTTCCCCATTTTATGATGACCACAATCAGCCTACGTTGTTCGTGTCGTAATAGCACTGCTCCACCCATCGAGGTACACAAGCTTAGTATTACAAATTCATATCTCATATTATTGCTGATATTAGTAAAACTGAGAGATGTTTAATTTCTTAGCTAAATGTTCCTACTTTAGTTTAGAAATGCATGTGAGCCACATATGGAGAGACCGGAAAGAATAGTATTTCTCTGTGTGCTCTTGTTCATCATGTATTGAAAGACTTGTAATATCTTCAATCTGCTTGCTCTTCTGCTATTCTTTAAGATGATCCTCTTCTCTTGCGGTCGACTGGTCAGGTCGAGTTGTTCTCCCTTAGTATATTTTGAATCTGTCAGGTCAGGTCGACTTGTTCTTCTTTACTATATGTTGAAGCTGTCATCTGCGAAGTGTCATCACTTCTGGAGCTCTCATATTTTGAGTAGTAGGCCACATTATATTAATGCACACACCAAATTATAGCATGCATGGCATATCTTAGAAGAATTGCGGAGACATCACAAAGGGGTTTATAGGGAGGCAGTATTGGATTAGAATCACCTCTGCATTACAAAGAAAATCTCACTTGTTTTTATGTTTTCATGCATGTCAGATATTGAACATTATCGAAATGAATATGAGAATGGGCGCATGAGAGGAATATGGCGGAACAATCCACTGGGTAACAAACTTGGCATGCTGGAGGATGGCCTATCTTATTCACCCATCAAGGTGCTTGCTCTAACTTTGCAAAGTTGTATTGGTCGCACATATTTTGCATCTGACCTCTTGCATTACTTCTACTTTGTTACACCATTTGCATCATACCTATCCATTTTATGTACCTATTCCATGTGTCGTCACACTATGTTTTTCCAGTCAAATGTTGTTCTTTCATAATAGATGTCCAAAAGGAAGAGGGTGAGTGCGGATCCTCAAGGATTACAAACTAGGTATTTGGAAAAGGTAGTGATACCTGTTAAATCAAATAGATCAGCAGCCACGGAAAACACATGCCCAACTGTACCACACTTTACCCCTACCCCAGTGGCCAAACCCCTATTAGAACTGGTGAGAGCCCAGCGTCAGGTACTGTCTATGATATCAATTCAAAATTTGAACCCCTAAATTTCTGCATGTGCCTTACCTTCTCTCTTATATGAAAACTAATTTCAGATGAATCTCCTTGCTCAAAGGATCATACGATCTCACAACAATACTGGGCTCTCCATTGCTCTTCTCAGTACCACTCTCCCGTTTGCCTTGTAACGCTGTACTTAATTAATTGCTATTTGATTATGTATCATCAGTCTGCACCTGAGCTTTATTATCCTCTACTTCTTCCAATATTATTTGATCTATATTTACTCTTTGCAAAATGTAGAATAATGGCAACGCTTATAAAGAATTTTCTTTGGGGAATTTATTGAATTATCCTTCCATCAACATGGAGAAGAGCCTTGTCCAGCCCGTGTTAACATGTAATGTAAGTTCATCCTTCTCAAGCCTTCAAGCGTAGTTCTAGTATAGATTTGGATAGGCATCATTTCCTCCACTGCTATTTGCTTCGCTGTTTACATCTGATTCGATGCTTGCAACAACAACCAGTTTCAAATTGTAGTTGTAAAGACATGTTCCTTATGTAGAACAGATCCATTTATTTTCTTATATAATTGTGAAACCTGTTACGTGTCTCCTTGTTTCTCTTTCAGAGTCGTATCTCTTACGCCAGGCAGAACTTTAGGGAAGATAGTGAGCCAAACCATCTTGAGGACAGCGAGATGACCCCAAGGTCCTGTCTTGATGAAGACAGTGAGTTGAAGCTACTCACCAGCAGGTGTGAGCCAACCTCTATGCAGTTGCTGCCTCAATCAGTTCGACTTCTTTAGTCTCAACTTAAAGCGGAAAGGCTTGCTTCAGCTCAGCTCCGACTTGAAGTCCAAGATGCAATGAAGATGTCAGAGAACTGCCGTGCGCATCATCATGCCATACATCTACTATTGATGAATCTATCATTGACACAACGGAGGTCTACTCAGCTTCTCCGGCTATTTGGGGGGGGGGGCGACCTGGCCAGGCCTAGTGCCTTCTGAAGTGCTCTCAGTTTTGTATATTCTTTTGTCGGCGTGTTTATTTGCACTGGTGGCGAACTTTGATGCCCAATGGATGAAATATGCGTGATAGCCGTGATAGCCTAGTGTAAGTTGCTTGCTTGTTTATTTCCTTGTTGTCTTGTTTATTTGTTTGCTTGTAGTCATTGCTGTTCTTTTTCCGTGGTTTGCTAGTGGCTCCAATAACCTATTTTTTAAAACTAGGCCACAATAACCATGGGCTAATATTTACTGTAGTGACACTGGGCCTCCTACAGGCCGTAGAAACAGTAGGCCTTCTATGGGCCAAAGAAACAATGGGCCTTCTATGGGCCATAGAAATAATGGGCCTTCTAGGGGCCATATCATCAATGGGCCTTATACGGGCCGTATGATCGATTGGCCAAACATGGGCCAATAACAGACCACATTATGGCCATAAACGGGCTAGAGTTGGAATCGTCTGTTCATGGGCCGACCATAACGGGCCATCGTTAATAGGGCATATTTGATGACGCTATGAAAATAGCCCAACATATTAACGAACCACAAACGGGCCGACTGTAACCACGGGCTGAATTTGGCCAACAAGCAGAAAATGACAGTAACAGGCCGTAAGTAAACGAATGCTGGAAGTGAGCCCAAGAATAAACGGGCTCTGAGAAGGCCGAAAGATAACATGGGCTGGAAACGGCCCAACGGAATAACTCCATTAACGGGTATAAAGTGATACATTGTTCATTACGGGCCAGTTTCTCCATGGGCCGTTAATGGGTGTAAAGCGATACACTATTCATTACGGGCCAGTTTCACCACGGGCCGTTAATGGGCCAAGAGTTACAAAGGGCCTCATATGGGCCGAAAGATGTCATGGGACACACATGGGCCAGAAGTGAAAACGGGCTAGAATTATATTGGATGACTCAGATGACGCTACTGGTCCTAAATCGGATAGGGCATAACAGGCCTTGGGTTAGCGGGCTGTAAATGGGCTATATGCGAACAGGCCGTTAACAGGCTTTCCATGGGTCAACCCGCCACCTTTTGACCAAGTCAAACGGGCCGGCCGTTTCACAGGAATGGGCCTCTGTTGGGCCATGCCACATGTCGATGTATCATAGGCGCCTTCTGTCCAATGAGTGGATGACATCTGTCCCAATGATGAGCTAACACGTGTTTCCTCCAGCCAATGATGATTTTACACGTGGAAAATCCCCATTGGTCGGGGCTGTTAATGGGTTATAGGATCCAAAACCCCACCCGATAGCTTAACGGCGTTCTGTTACAGTGGATGCCACGTGTCGGTCACCCTTGACGAAAGCAATTTCTATGACGCGCGATTTATCGTCATGGAAGTGGACACTTCCGTGATGATAATTTTGGTAATGTCATGGAACACTTCTACGACAGCACAGGTATGACTATCTTGATTCTGTCATAAAATCGTCATGGATGTAAATGCATGACAAAAAACATGACCTACTGTGACAAACACGTATCATCACGGAAGTGTATTTTTTTTAGTGACACCACAACATTCGGCGTAAGATCTAAAAGATGGAAGTCGAAGGTGTGCATGACGTCATTGAAGAAATTAGAGAAAGGGGGGCAGAGCCCGCAAGAGAAGAAATCGACGAAGAAGGGGTACCGATTTGGGCCGGCCTTGACGCAGTTGGCGGGGATGCCGCGCATGGCAGGGTGCCCCGTCGTCTCCGCCACCCACAGAGGCCTGAAGAAGTCCTTGAGGTGAAAAACATCAATCGACGACGGGGAGAAATAGGCGAACTGCGCCTGCCACACCCCCGCCTCGTTCTCCGGCGCCTTCCTCTCCACGGTATAATAGAGCAAAGAGTATTTATTAAGATTGATAACTTACTGTAGGGGCCGGGTTCTTCTTGCAAAAGGGAAGTAAGCCGAAGGTGTTATTCGTCACAGTGCCCTCCTTCAGCAGCGACTGGGTCGTAGCATCCACCAGATCATTTGGTAAGTCGTCAGGACTATGGCATAACGGGTCATCCTTTTCGCCTGTGTAAGTACACATTAAGCCGGAACGGCGGCTTAATGGAAGTACTCGCCAAGTGACCCAGACTCGGAACAGATCGATGTCGTTTAAACCGTTTCTCAAGAGAGCTTTGATCTTCTTGATGGTGGGATTGAGAGGCAGACGCTCAACGGCTGTCAGTTTGTCTGCTAGTGGATGGTTGAACTCAAGGCGCAGGGCGCGAAAGCCGGGCAGAGGCTTCTCATCAGCCGGAGAAGTGTCCTGATAGTAGAACCACGTTTTGTTCCAATCTTTTGGGTGACTCGGTAGCTCAGCATAAGGAAAAAGGCAGTCTCTCTGTCGCTGGATCGAGATGCCGCCAAGATCAAGACTAGGCCCATTGGCGTGTTCATTTTGCTGATTTAAGTAAAAAAGTTCTCTGAACAAAAGCAGGCTTGGCTCCTCTCCCAGATACACTTCGCAAAAGACTTGGAAATTGCAAATATTTGACACGGAATTGGGTCTGATGTCTTGAGGTCTAAGGTCAAAGAAATTCAAAACCTCCCTAAAGAATTTTGAGCCGGGAGGAGCAAATCCCGGCTCATATGATCCGTAAAAATTATTACCTCCCCTTCTTTGGGTTGAGGCCTCTCTTCAGACGGGTCAGGGGCACGATAAGACATGACCTCCTTTTTTGGCAGGTGGCCAGATTTCACAAACTCAGATAGTTTACTATTAGTGACTATGGATGGGACCCAATTGCAGGTCACAGGAGCCTTGGTTGCCTTAGGTGCCATGACAACAGTTGGCCTACGACAAAATAAGAAGATCCGGTTCAATTTTAACTCGGAACAAATATCTTAATTATTCAAGGTGGCGGCTTAATAAGGGGCCTAATGATATAAGGATAGCTATGCAACAGTGTCTAAGCCGCCACATGTATCAAAAGCAGTTCCAACTTCTTAAGGTCATGAGGAGCGAGTAAGGTTCAAAGTTTTGTGTCATTTATCTAAGCCGGCTACATGGATAGTTGTGTGGAAAAGTATTTGACAGAAGTAGTTTTCCGGGTGATACAAATAGGTTTCATAATCTGCTATTGATATTTGAGATCAACAAAAAGACACTGACAAGAAAATTTTCTAGACCTAAAACTGATGCAGATGAAGTTCAAGAGCTCGAATGGGACCTCTGTGTAACAAAAAGGGATCTATCTACGTCCAAAGTAGGTGCGGAAAATATACCATGTCGGTTTCTACCATCTCTAAAGATCAAAAAAAGTGGGGTAATGGAATCTATGAAAGGGAACCGCTAAACAGCGAAGAACGCAAGAACTCGAAGGTCTTAATGTGGATCTAAGAGGCAGGAACAAGGAGACTTACTGATGCAGGGTTGTAGTGGAAGGTTGTCGCATTACTCTGGTCAAACCAGGTTGATGCAGCGGCCGGAGTTGGTGAAGACGAAATCTGCAACGGCGGCGGCGGCAGAGCTCGAGCGACAGAGAAGCAACGAGAGGAAGAAGACGACTTGGAGGAGGAGAATGGGAAGACCTAGGTCGCGCCTATTTATAAGGAAAGGAAAACTAAGACGACACGAGAAATGAGGAGACGGTGTGAGAAATGAGGAGATAAGAATTATTATCCAGCGGCCCTGACGCCTCAATTCTCGGGATGGTCAGTGAAGGCAGAGATCCGTTGGAGGATATGACGGAGTAAAAATAAGTTTTATTGAAGATGACGTCACGGTGATTTAACCCGGATCTAGATGATGACATCACGGCGGGTTAAAATTTTCGCGCAAGACAAAAGACTGAAGGACAGTTCCATATGGTATTTTAAGATTGACATTAACAGGTTCAAATCAATCTGGGGCCTAATGTTGGGGATATAACTATTTGTGTAAGCTGCCCAGGAGGGGCCGGGTTACGCAAAGAAGACTCACCAGAAAGAAGCCAAAGACCAAAGTATGAAGATGGCAGTTCATAGAGGGCTTAAGGCCCACAGGCGACTTAAGGCCCATTGTAGTAAACCGCCACAGTAATATGACTTGTATCATAAGGTAGACTTAACTAGTCACCGAGCCGGACACTGTTTATAAGCCAGTCGGGACTCTGTAAGCCGCAGGGTGTCAACCCATGTATATAAGGGGACGACCTGCTGGCAGCTTAGGGCAAGAAACAACTCATCGAGAGCCGGGCATAGCGTATCTTGCTCCCGGGTCATCGAAACATCAATACCAACCCAACTAGACGTAGGCCTTACCTTCACCATAAGGGGCCGAACTAGTATAAAACCTCTCGTGTCCCTTGTCCCGATTAACCCCTTTAAGCTTCCTAGTTGCGATGGCTGCACAACTAAGTCCTTTCATGAGGACATCTGACTTGACAATTCCACGACATGAAGGTTTCATTCCGTTTGGACTCCGTTTGATATTCATTTTCTGCGAAACACTGAAATAGGCAAAAAAACAGCAATTTGGGTTAGGCCTCCAGTTAATAGGTTAGTCCCAAAAATAATATAAAAGTGCATAGTAAAGCCCATAAACATCCAAAACGGGTAATATAATAGCATGGAACAATGAAAAATTATAGATATGTTGGAGATGTATCACTCGTCCAGGAGCCGGTTGAAGACGCTGACCCGATAGGAATCCAGTTGCTGCAGAAAGCGACGGGAAGCACAAGATAGCAGTTTAAGATTCGACCCAACTACTATGTAGTTGGCCCGAATCTCGGGGGATACACCCAGTGGGTGCGCTAGCGCGCCCCCACAAAGAAGAAGCCACAGAAAAGAAAAGGCAAAAGACAAGGAAAGTACTTAAAAGCACGGCGCGCTCCAGCTTCTGTGTCTGCTCCACCTCGGCCTGGGCGAAGGCCTAGATCCGGTCTGTCCGCCCATGCAGACGTCGGCTGACGGCATCCATCGCCACCTCCGCCTAGGTCTGGGGACCGAAGAAGACCTCACCAGTCCCGCCCCGTGCCGGCCGCGTCGCCCTGTCCCGTCATGCGCGTGGCCTGTCAGGCCCTTCCGGCTTCCAGACGCCACATGGCGACCGCGCGAAGCCCAAGGGATTGCCTCAAGATTCGACGGACCCTCCAGTTTTCCGCCGCTGCCGGGATGTTGTGACCCGGTTTTCGAAAACCGGCACACAACGGGTGTTGCCGGACCTGGCGGTCACGAAATTCGCCTCCTCAAGGGGGGAAACTTTGAAGGCCCTCCCAGCCGAAGACGGTGGACCTTCACAGCTTCGGGGACTACTGTCGGGGGGATGAACCCCGGTCAGGCAACGGAACCCAGATCCTTTTCAAAAACAAGTGGGCTAGCATTACCCCTTAAGCCGGCTCGCGCTTGGCTGGGTCGCTCAACCCGGCCAAGCCCCTCGACCCGGCCAAACTCTCCAACCTGGTCATACTCCTCAACTCGGCCCCAATGGCCAGCTCAAGGCGGTCGAACCTGGTACACCAAGACTTCCCCCACAAGCCAGCTGCACCCTTGGTGTGTTCCTCAACCCGGCCATAGTTCAGCTCCCATCCCATCCAGGCCGTACGATGGGACGAGTCTCAATCTACTAATGACCGAGGCAACAGTGCCCCGCCCATGCCTCCGGTCAGCAGGGGTGTGGTGACAGTGCCCCTCACCTACCCGCTGACCAGGGCCGGCGTGGCAACAGTGCACCCATCATCACTCCTGACGCGAGCAAGCGGTGACCTAACAGAGCGCCACTGTACCCGACTCAACCCGTCCACTCCCTGATGATCAACAAGACAGCGAACAATGCTCTTAGGCATGCGGGGCCCATGCCCAAAGAACCCGGTGAGCCCTGACACCCAGCGGGTCCCAGCTCCGGGTTCCCAGACGCTAACAACCCGACCCTACGGCCTTGTAACGTTGCCATTGTACCCCTGGGGGGTTGACCTATAAACCCCCCCAAGAGCCTTATGCACACGGGCAACCAACTAAGCAAGCATACGATAGAGAGATCCATCGCTAGCAACACTCCACCCATACGCCAGGGGAAGGAGCAGCCCGAGCCTTGGCCTTCCCTCCTTCTTCCTCAATACAGCTATAGGAGCAACTCTATACTGTTGCATATCAACCACACTCGGCAAGACTAGGGGTGTGATCTCTCTAGAGAGCCCCGAACCTGGGTATGTCTTGCATCTCGCGCTTGCTCATGCCGACCTCGCCTATGGAGCACACCAGTGCCCTCGAGACTCCTCCTCTCTTTAGCCATCCCTTGGAATCTATCGTGTGCCTACCACGACAAGTGCCTTCTCAGATCCTAATTGGGAAGGATGCCTAGATGACAGGAGGTCCACTAGTTGTTTTGCAGTGTTCTTTGGTCATAATCTGATTTCATGGTGTGCAAGGAAGCAGGCTACTGTTTCCTGGTCTAGTACAGAGGCTGAGTACAAAGCATTGGCAAATGCTACTACTGAAATCATATGGGTGCAGAGCTGGGTGTCAAAAGTGCCCAAGCCCCATGTCTTTGGTGTGATAACTTGGGTGACACTTATTTATCTGCTAATCCACTTTTTCATGCCAGGACAAAACACATTGAAATTGATTTTCATTTTGTGAGAGAGCGAGTGGCTCAAAAGAAACTTGAGATTCGGTTTGTGCATTCCAGAGATCAAGTTGCAGATGAATTCACCAAGGCATTACCTACCAAAAGTTTTGAAGATTTCAAGCATAATCTCAACTTGATGCAGTTGTGATTAAGGGGGGTGTTAAACACAATATCTTGTGGTAGCATGACAGCCTAGGAGGTTGCAATCTTGTGCGGCATAGTTTAGGTAGTTAGATGGATAACTGATGTCTACTATGCAACCTTTCTTCTTGTAGACATTGTTGGGCCTCCAAGTGTAGAGTTTTGTAGGACAGTAGCAAATTTCCCTCAAGTGGATGACCTAAGGTTTATCAATCTGTGGGAGGCATAGGATGAAGACGGTCTCTCTCAAACAACCTTGCAACCAAATAACAGAGAGTCTCTTGTGTCCCCAACACACCCAATACAATGATAAATTGTATAGGTACACTAGTTCGACGAAGAGATGGTGATACAAGTGCAATATGGATGGTAGATATAGGTTTTTGTAATATGAAAATATAAGAACATCAAGGTAGCAAGTAGTAAAAGTGAGCAAAAACGATATTGCAATGCTTCGAAACAAGGCCTAGGGTTCATACTTTCACTAGTGTAAGTTCTCTCAACAATGATAACATAAATGGATCATATAAAAATCCCTCAACATGCAACAAAGAGTCACTCCAAAGTCACTAATAGCAGAGAACAAATGAAGAGATTATTGTAGGGTATGAAGCCACCTCAATGTTATTCTTTCCGATCAATCCATTGGGCTATTCCTATAAGGGTCACAAACAACCCTAGAGTTCGTAGTAAAATAACACCTTAAGACACACATCAACCAAAACCCTAATGTCGCTTAGATACTCTAATATCACCTCAAGTATCCACGGGTTTGATTATACGATATGCATCACACAATCTTAGATTCATCTATTCAAACCAACATAAAGAACTTCATAGAGTGCCCATAGTTTCTACCGGAGAGTCAAGACGATAACGTGTGCCAACCCCTATGCGTAAGTTCACAAGGTCATAGAACCTGCAAGTTGGTCACCAAAACATACATCAAGTGGATCACATGAATATCCCATTATCACGACAAATAAGCACATGCAAGACATACATCAAGTGTTCTCAAATCCTTAAAGACTCAATCTGATAAGATAACTTCAAAGGGAAAACTCAATCCATTACAAGAAGGTAGAGGGGGAGAAGCATCATAAGATCCAACTATAATAGCAAAGCTCGCGGTTGATAACCCACAAGTATAGGGGATCGCAATAGTTTTTTAGGGTAGAGTATTCAACCCAAATTTATTGATTCGACAAAAGGGAGCCAAACAATATTCTCAAGTATTAGCAGCTGAGTTGTCAATTCAACCACACCTAAAAGACTTAATATCTGCAGCAAAGTATTTAGTAGCAAAGTAGTATGGAAGTAACGGTAACGGTGGCAAAAGTAATAGTAACAGTTTTGTAGCAATTGTAACAATGGCAACGGAGAAGTAACTAAGCAAAGATCAATATGTGAAAAGCTCGTAGGCAATGGATCAATGATGGATAATTATGTCGGATGCAATAGTTATAACATAGGGTGACACATAACTAACTCCAATTCATCAATGTAATGTAGGCATGTATACCGAATATAATCATACGTGCTTATGGAAAAGAACTTGCATGACATCTTTTATCCTACCCTCCCGTGGCAGCGGGGTCCTATTGGAAACTAAGGGATATTAAGGCCTCCTTTTAATAGAGTATCGAAGCAAAGCATTAACACTTTGTGAATACATGAACTCCTCAAACTTCGGTCATCATCGGGAGTGGTCCCGATTATTGTCACTTCGGGGTTGCCGGATCATAACACATAGTAGGTGACTATTGACTTGCAAGATACGATCAAGAACTCACATATATTCATGAAAACATAATAGGTTTAGATCTAAAATCATGGCACCCGGGCCCTAGTGACAAGCATTAAGCATGGCAAAGTCATAGCAACATCAACCTTAGAACATAATGGATACTAGGGATCGAACCCTAACAAAACTAACTCGATTACATGGTAAATCTCATCCAACCCATCACCGTCCAGCAAGCCTACAATGGTATTACTCACACACGGCGGTGAGCATCATGAAATTGGTGATGGAGGATGGTTGATGATGACGATGGCGATGCATTCCTTTAAGTTCATCTAGTGCCACCCCTAGTTGGTTTTGGAGTATTGACGACAAAGTTGGTTGAGGGACTAATGCATTTGTGAGAATTGCAGGATAACGCAGGTAGTGTCCCTCATTGATTCGGTTTACCTACCGGAGATGACCCCTAAAAATGTATGAAGACATTGAAGACAATGGTGGTGTGTGAAAATGTTCACATTGAAGACTATGACATGAGAAGACATTGAGTGAAGACTATGGAGCGCGAAGACTGAGTTGTTTCGTTGTTTCCTTTTCTTTTGTGTTCAGTCATAGGAACCAACATACTGTTAAGTGGGGTCCAAGTGAACTAAGTCAGAGTGACTGAAGTGATGCTCAACCCAAATCCTATGTCTTCGAGCGAAGACAATGAGAGCAAATCTTATCCAGAGCTGGATGAGTCAGCTTTGCTTGTAGCCCAAGTAAAGTTGCCATGTGTGTTTGAAATCTGACCGTTGGAACATGTGTCAGTTCCTTAGTGACCCAGGGTCATTTCGGACATATCAGGTCGGGTTGCCTTGTGGCTATAAATAGCCCACCCCCTACACCATAAATTTGTGGCTGCTCAGAGTTAGTTTACGGCTTTTGTCGTTTTGAGAGTAACCCACCTCGAAGCCTTTGAGAGAGAAATACTTGCGAGGACAAAGCCCAAACACCCAGAGCCAAAGAGTGGTCGGCATCACTAAAGTCTTTCTGTCTGTGTGACCTGAAGACTTGTTACACTTGAGGATTGTGTATCCTCCAGCCGGTTAGCCGTCGCGTTCTGAGCATCCAAGAGTCATTGTGGATTGCCGGTGAATGAAGTCTGTGAAGGTTCGGAAGTCTATCTTGAAGACTTACCAGAGTGATTGGACGAGGACTGTGTGTCCTTAGCTCAAGGGGAATAAGGTGAAGACGCGGTCTTCTGAGTTGAATCTCAGCCACCCTAACCAGACGTACAGTTGTCACAGCAACTGGAACTGGTCCAACAAATCTTGTGTCTTCAACAAGTGACTGGTTCTATCCCTTCCCTCCTTTACTTTGAGTTTGTCTTCGTGAAGTCATTGCTTATCTGTCTTATCTGTTTGACTTCATTGCTTGACTACTATTGTTGATTGGCTTCATACTATATTCCATCCTGATCCTTACTACCTAGCTTCTATTAGTCTTCGTACGTTAACACTATTGCATACTTGACTATGGCTTGCTTGTTGTAGTGTATCTTCTGCTGCATATCAATTAGGTCATTTCTATTGTTTGTCTTTGAAACTTCCACGTTTTGAAGACTTTGATAAAAATCGCCTATTCACCCCCCTCTAGTCGATAACTAGCACTTTCAATTGGTATCAGAGCAAGGTACTCCCTTGTTCTGTGTGATTCGGTTTAACCACCTGGAGTTTAGCTATGTCGACTCCAGGATTGAGGAACGTATCTTGTCCCACCTTTGACGGTCATGAGTATCCTCGGTGGAAAGCCATGATGAAGAAGTGACTCATGGCTATGAATAGCGAACTATGGACCGTCACTGAGATTGGTCTTACTGATCTATGCAAGATGGCAGAGGCTGATGACATTCGCAAGTACACTCTACTGAACCTCACAGCGAAGGATGTCATCTGCTCTTGTCTGTCCCGAAATCAGTTCAGAAACGTCATGCACCTCAATCACGCGAAGCTAATCTGGGACCGACTTTCTGAGGTCTATGAAGGTCATCTTAATCATCATGATCCTTGGCTTGATGATTACAAGGAATCTCTTAAGGAGATGACCTTTCCACCTGAATCGTCTTCATCTTCACCATGCCTCTTGGCAGGGGGTGCTAAGGTAACTGAATGCTACCTCTCTGAAACTAGTGATGATGAATCAGGTGATGAATTTGGCCCCAGCTATGTCAAACTTGCTTCCCTTGCCACTAAACAACAAAGAGCTTTGGAAAAGGTTCAAAACATGCTTAGTAAGAGCGATGATATGTTGGGTGAAAAAATGGATCAGTCAAAAGCATTGGCTGAGAGTCTTCAAAGACTTCATTCCAAGTTTGACGCCCTTGAAGATCAACATAATGCTCTCGTGTCTGATCATGAGAAGCTTTCTTAGGAATGTCTTCAAAGAAAGCAAGATCTTGAAAAGATAAGAGTGGATTATGAAGATCTTATGAAGAAGCACGAGTCATTTCGCGCTCAACAGATCAGTTCCACTCAGGATGAATTTGAACCACCATGTTTGAAATGCATTGAGCGTAATAACGCTATCTCTGTTGCTGAATGTTCCACTGCTGCTACTGTTGCTCTGTCTTCAACTACTGATGTGGTAACTAACCCCTCTGCTGAGGATACCACTACTATTGCTGATGAAAATGCTAGGTTGAAGACATTGCTTGAAACAGGGATGTATAAAAGTCTGAAAGGGCATCAGACACTTTGTGATGTCCTCAAAAAGCAGATTCTGAACCAAAACCCTAGGAAAGAGGGTGTTGGGTTCGAGAGGAAAATGAATGTTGACGGCTCCTACTGGAAGCCTGAGTAGTATCCCAAAACCACATGGGTTGCTGCAAAGGAACCTTCAGTGGATCCATCCACTTTATCTGGCTTTACCTGTGCTAATCCTATTATCATTGATGAATCCTTTGATGCAAACTATAAACTGTTCAAAAATCAGAATGATGAAGTGTTTGCCAGGTATATTGGTACTAACTGCAGGAATGGACCGCCAATGAAGAAGATCTGGGTTCCCAAAAGCTGTCTTGAGAATCTTCCTGTGAATGTTGTCATGACACCACCAGGGAAGAAGACAAACCCCAGACCAAAGGCGTCACATGGTCCAACGGCTTCATACGGAAATAGGACTCACCTGAGTCACCCTAACGCCAATGTTTTGTAGGGAAATCGTACTCAAACTTATGAATATGAGCGTGTGTCTTCAAACCGCTATGTTCATAGGACTAAGAACTTTTGTGCTTATTCATATGAGTATCATTCATCTCCTGCAAGGCTATTTGCTAGGGCTCCAAAGCCGAAATTCCCAGATGCTGCACTTAGACTCATTGCTTCTAAGCCACCCCTAAAGATGTGGGTGGTGAAGAAGAACTAACTCTCTTTTGCAGAACATGGTCTCCAGCCAGCAATCAAAGGCATCCGATGTTATTGCTGGGGACCTAAAACACTATAAGGGATGCATGATAAAATGATCTTACCATATATTTCACATGTGAATCGCTTACCAGTCATACTATGAGTTCTAACCTTATGCTAAGAGCTGTGATAATCCATGTGTACATCAAATGCTTATGCTTCACAACATACCTTGTGAAGCCTATCCTCCTAACTGCACTGTAGGGTATGACACCTCGTGCTTCGGAATGGATTATGGACAGCGGATGCCCTAATCATATGACTGGTGATCGAAGTCTTCTCATGGACTCAACCTTACGTCCATCCGACAAGAGTCAAATCACATTTGCTAACACTGGTAAAGGCAAGGTATTGGGTCTAGGTAGAGTTGCAATCTCAAAGGATCAACACATGGATAAAGTGATGCTTGTTGAATCCCTTGGATTCAACTTAATGTCTGTCTCAATGCTCTGTGACTTAAACATGATTGTGATATTCGGAAAATATCGTTGCCTTGTACTAATGGAATCTGACAAGTCTCTAGTCTTTGAAGGGTATAGGAAAGGTGATCTATACATGGTAGATTTCTCAGCAGGTCCACAGCTTGCCGTATGTCTTCTTGAAAAAGCTTCAGAATGTTGGCTCTGGCATCGGAGGCTGGGACATGCTGGCATGAGGAACTTACATACTCTCGTCAAGAAGAAGCATGTCATAGGAATCGAAGGTGTCAAGTTCAAGAAAGATCATTTGTGTGGTGCTTGCAAAGCTGGGAAGATGACTAGGGCCAATCACCCCTCGAAGACAATCATGACGACATCTCAACCCTTCGAGCTGTTGCACATGGACTTATTTGGCCCTACTCACTACTCTACCCTCACAACGACGGCGTGTCTCTATGGCTTCGTCATTGTTGATGACTACTCAAGATATACATGGGTGCACATAATTCTCTACAAGACTGAAGTATAAGATGTCTTCAGACGATTCGCCAATCGAGCAATGAACAATTATGGCGTCAAGATCAAGCATATCAGAAGTGATAACGGCACTGAATTCGAGAACACCAGGCTTGATCTTTATCTGGATACAATGGGAATCACTCATGAATTCTGTGCCCCATACACACCTCAGCAAAATGGCATTGTAGAGCGCAAGAACAGAACCCTCATTGAGATGGCTCGAACAATGCTCGATGAGTACAAGACACCAAGAAAGTAATGGCCTGAAGCTATTGATACAGCTTGTCACATCATCAACCGTGTCTACATCCATAAGCTTCTGGGCAAAACATCCTATGAGCTCCTCACTGGCAAGAAGCCAAATGTCAGCTACTTCAGAGTTTTTGGTGCTAGATGCTGGATCAAGGATCCCCATCACAAGTCAAAATTTGAGCCTAAAGCACACGAAGGCTTCATGCTCGGTTATGGAAAGGATTCACACTCTTACAGAGTCTTCAACCTCTTTCACTACAAAATCGTTGAAACTGTGGACATGCAATTTGATGAAACCAATGGTTCACAACAAGAGCTCCTGCCAAGCACATTAGATGAAGCTCCTTCCAGTGAATCTATCAAGCTGATGGGAACTGGTGAAATCATGCCCTCTGAAGTATAGCCTGAAGAGGAACTTATCATTTCTGCACCAAACCAACCTGAAGACAGTGCTCAGACCGAAGACAATCCTTCCAATGATGACAATGATCAGCATGAGCAAGGTCTTCGTCCAGTTCATCCTCGTGTTGCAAATGAAGTACAAATTGAGAAGATAATTGATAGCATCAACGCACCTGGTCCACTTACTCGCTCAAGGGCGACACAACTAGCAAATTTCTGTGGGAATTTTTCATTTGTATCAATATCTGAACCCAAGAAAGTTGTTGAAGCCTTTATGGAACCTGAATGGATTCAAGCCATGCAAGAAGAACTTCAACAGTTCAAGCTGAATAATGTTTGGGAACTTGTCAAGCGCCCTGACCCTCACAAGCATAACATTATTGGCACTAAATGGATATATCGGAACAAGCAAGATGAGCATGGTCAAGTCGTCAGAAACAAAGCACGTCTAGTGGCACAAGGATATACTCAAGTTGAAGGAATTGACTTCGATGAAACATTTGCTCCTATAGCTAGGCTTGAAGCTATTCGCATACTGCTAGCCTATGCTAATCACCACAACATCTTCCTATATCAAATGGATGTGAAAAGTGCTTTCCTCAATGGCAAGATTGAAGAAGAAGTGTATGTTGCTCAACCACCTGGCTTTGAAGATCCAAAACATCCTGATATGTTGACAAACTAAACAAAGCACTGTATGGCCTCAAACAAGCTCCTCGCGCTTGGTATGATACAATCAAAGACTTCCTGAAGAGCAAAGGCTTCAAACCAGGATCCCTCGATCCCACACTCTTCACGAAGACATATGATGGTGAACTGTTTGTATGCCAAATATATGTGGATGACATAATCTTCGGCTGCACCAATCAGAAGTATAGTGATGAGTTTGGATACATGATGCAAGAGCAATATCAGATGTCCATGATGGGTGAGCTGAAGTTCTTCCTTGGTCTTCAAATTCGTCAGCAAACAAATGGCATCTTCATATCTCAAGAAAAATATCTCAAAGACTGTCTGAAGAAGTTCGGCATGCAAGATTGCAAAGGTTACACGACGCCAATGCCAGCCAAACATCATCTTGGTCCCGACGACAATGGTAAAGAGTTCGATCAACAGGTATACCGCTCCATGATTGGTTCTTTACTTTACCTATGTGCATCTAGGTCAGATATTATGCTTAGTGTTTGCATGTGTGCTCGATTCCAAGCGACACCAAAGGAATCGCATCACTTAGCTGTGAAGCGAATTCTTAGGTGTTTGGCTTACACCCCAACACTCGGATTATGGTATCCAAAGGGCTCAAGTTTTGATCTGGTTGGATTCTCGAATGCTGATTATGCTGGTGACAAGGTGGATCGCAAGTCAATATCAGGAACATGTCACTTTCTCGGACGATCACTTGTCTGTTGGTCTTCAAAGAAGCAAAACTGTGTATCACTCTCAACTGCTGAATCTGAATACATTGCTGCTGGATCTTGTCATGCTCAGCTTCTGTGGATGAAGCAAACTCTCAAGGACTATGGCGTCAATCTGAAACAAGTACCTCTCTTCTGCGACAACGAAAGCGCCTTCAAGATTGCCAACAATCCAGTTCAGCACTTGAAGACAAAGCACATTGAAATTCGTCATCACTTTCTCAGAGATCATGTCATGAAGAAAGATATTGACATCATTCACGTCAACACTGAAGAGCAACTGGCAGATATCTTCACAAAGACCCTAGATGAGAAAAGGTTTTGCAAGTTATGGTGAGCTAAATATCTTGGAATCCTCAAATGTCCTGTGATCAGGCACACATCCTAACACTTGTGCATGTTGATGACTTAGATGTACAACACACGAAGTAAAGTATATCTTCAATCAATGAAGACTTACATTCTGAGTGTGAATACATTAATGTGGAATTTGACTTCGGAGCGCCACGATAATTGTGTGTCGTGTCTGGGTCTAATACTTCCTATACGGTGGGTAACGCCACCACCAAATTTCTTGTTTTGAAGTGTTTCACTCATGGCGTTATTGTTGAATATCTTCGCATATTGATTTGTCTTCAACTTTCAACTTATCTTCATGATTTACTTCACTATGTTGAGTTGATTGCTTTCTCATATATATATACTAGTATTCTGTCCTC
Organism: Triticum aestivum; assembly: GCF_018294505.1. Taxonomy (NCBI): domain Eukaryota; kingdom Viridiplantae; phylum Streptophyta; class Magnoliopsida; order Poales; family Poaceae; genus Triticum; species Triticum aestivum. Next base: position 89,159,690 of record NC_057810.1, read on the forward strand.
TACAGCATTCACTTATAGCTATGTCTTCATTGTTGAATCTTTTGAACTAAGTGAATGTGATCGGACCCTAATCTCTCTATGCTTACTATCTCAAACTCTATCTGTCCAAATCATATGCATTCTGTTGAAACTGCCGAATGTCTTCTCTGCATCCTTGTCAGCAGAAGACACAGAGACAAACATCAAGTCCTCTTTAAATGATTCATCTTTATTGTCGATATCCGGAGAAGCCGGAACAACCATCCGACAAACTTGGCGGGCGTGGGAACGTGGGACAACTCTGAGTATGTTGCATGCTTGCCACGTGTCCCACGGATGTGAACAGACAGGGGCACCTGCGTAATTGCGCTGTGCTGCACACCTACTTATAAATACGTGTCCCCTGCGGTCAAGAAAACCTTCTTCCACCTCTCCACCTCGTCAAAACCCTAGAGCCACCACTAGCTCTCGACGACGCCGGCGACGAAGCGCTTAGCTGCCGCGACTTCTCCGACGCCGTCCTCACGCCGGCCGTGGGCATCATCCTCTCCGCCACCGCCGTAGGTGTCCTCCGTCGCCAAGTTAGGGCACGGTGGATTGAACTGCTCTGTCTCCTATTCATCCCATCTAGCAGTTCTTCGTGTGGTAAATATAACTCTATTTTTACCAGCTTTTTGATCCTCAATGATTCATCCAATTTACCAAAATTGGTTTCTGTCTATACAAAGTTAGATCTATTCTGTGTGCATCTCATACTGCCTAGTATATTCACTTAAGCTTCACATCTAGTTAGATTCCTCACTTGTACTTATTCACAGATTCGTACAAATCTGGAACCGACTCTCAACATATAAGTGAATGTCTTCGCAACATGAGGTCAATGTCTTCAAACTAATTTATCTTCAAAATCTTCTGAGAATGCATATGACCTCTTCCTCTTCCCTCGCATCTCTAATGCTGTCACAGGTACATGTCCGTGGGAGAATCCCTATGTTCTCATAGTCTGCATTCGTTTGCAGAATTCTTACAGCAACACATTGAATCTCCCGAAGCCAGTTCATGTCTGACCAGCAAGAAAAAGCCTTTGAAGCCTTTGAACCTATTGAAACCATTCAGTTTGAAGTTCATGGCTGCAGAGAAATCAGTAAGGAAGGGTGGCAGACAACATCGTGGGGGAACATCAAAGGATCTGCGTGATGATCTTGCAGAACTTTACAGACAGATCCAATCAGCGCAAGACTCAAATCCAATGGATTCGACGCTATTGGGCTGAACAATGGTTCAAGTACAAGTTCGTGACCCAGGAGTACGCTAAGAAGAATGCTATCAAGATTCCTTGGGGTTATATTCTCTATCGAGGCCTTCCCCCCAAGAACAAAGCTGAAGCCATTGCGCAAGAATTCTATCCTTGCATGGTTCGTGGACCACAGCCTGAAGATGCCGACCTATCATCATTGCTCTGGTGTTGTGACGACAATCTCTTCAAGCGCAACTTCTAGTATGCTAAGGCTTCGGCAAAGGAAAACAAGAAGTCATGGGGATTAGACTTCAATCCTAGTCCCTCTGCTCCCCGTGATGATGGCACACGTGAAGCTGAAGAAAATAGAATTGGCCCCTTTGCAAACCTTGATGGCCTCATCTCATACGTCTCGGTACAAGGTGCCAAAGTGGATCATTCTGACAATGATGCTGATTCTGATGAAGCCCCAGCTCCTCCTCCAAAGACGCAGAAGCCAAAAAAGATTAAGGCTTCATCATAAGCTGCACCTCCAAAAGCTTCTCGTGTGAAGCCACTGGCCACTGCACCTCCTGAAGACAGTGTGCAGTCTGAAGATCTTTCACGCATCTCCAAGAAGACGGAGAAGAAAAAGAAAATCGTCAAGAGTACTGATCAGGCTTTGACTCCTGCTGCCATTCTGCGTGATGAGCACATTGATCTGTCCAGCGATGACGATCTTGCAGATGATGCTCTTGAGCAACTGATCAAGAGCAAGGAAGAAGCAGAGATCTTCAATAACTTGCCTCTCTTTGATGTGGCCATCCTCCATAACTTCATTGATGAATGGTTTGACACACCAAATCTCAGCTTTGATGATCTGCAACTTCCAATTGGCCTCAGCGTCGCCTTCAATGGTGCCATTGCTTCTGAGCTAGCTATTGCTCAGCGCATCGTCGAACTGAAGCACAAGATTGACTATGAAAAGGCTCAGTTCAAGAAGCATGTGGCCAATCTCAGTGTGCAAGATGTCAAGAACTTCAAGATCATGCTTCACGAGCTCAAAGAGGCGTTTCACAAGAAGCGTGAAGAAGCTACAGGCTCTCGTGAGCGCATGAAAGATCTGGCTGACAAGTGTGTGCTTGCCTACAATGAGGCTGAAAAGCGCAAGACTCTTGGTTGTCCTGGCATCGACCCCAGGATGGCTGCAAAGAAGAAGAAGAAATCGACTGTCCAACCTGCACCTTCAAGGCAAGATGAACCTCGCATTGTCTTCCCAAGCAGCATGACTGGCTCGAAGCCAAAGGTCCCATCAACCGCTTCAGAAGAGAAGAAGACGAGAGCTGCAGAGGCTGAAGACAGAAAAAGGAAAACCTCAGAAGCCTTTGATGCTGCTCCCTCCAAGAAGAAGCGCAAGACCAAGAAGAATCGGGCTGCTCCCACAGAGCCCCTTGTTGTTGAACCCATCTCAGTGGTTCGTCCGGCATCCGCTACCCAAGAAATACGAATGACTGTTCATGAGCCTGCTTCCACAGAGGCCCCTGAAGCTGAAGAGATTCCAGTAGTTGATCCCATCACTGCTGAAGACATTGGTCATCATGACAATGTTGAAGATGATGAAGTTCTTCCTCAAATTGAATACAATGTGGTATCATCGCCTGTTCATACGAACAGCGAAATCATCAGCATTGGTCGTCCTCTGACGCCAATTGCTCATGATGCTTCATGGGCTGATCGCCCGCAACAACAAGACTCCCCCAGTACTCCCCAACAACAAAAAGCCACTCCATCCGTGCAAGTTGAAGAGGATGAGGACCTGCCCACTCCATCTCCAAAGGCGTCGCCTGTACTACAAAGGCTTCACAAAGGAGCAAAGCCTCAAGCCCATCTTCCGAGCGTTCCAGAAGGAGAAGTGCACCATCAACCTGTTGCACGTCAAGTGTTTTCAGAAGCCACTCCAACTGTGAATGTCTCCGTGTCTGAAGCCCCAGCTGCTGAAGACAATCCGGCTGCATCAGCCGATGACGAACGTCAAGAAGAACATGTCCCTACTACCCCCATTCCTGAAGAAGTTGTTCATGAAGTGAACGTGTCTGTGCCTGACCCTCCAGCTCAGCAAGTGGAGGTTGAAAACCTTGAGGCTGCCACCACCAACACCAATGAAGCAAATGACATAGTCATGGCTGAAGCTAATGTGGAGCATGTCCAAAGCACTGTACCAGAAGTCAATGCTGAAAATGCTCCTGAAGCTTATGTTGTGCAGCCCGAAGCTACTGTTGCTGCCACTCCTCCTATTCCGCCACCAAGGCCCTATACAATCGAGCAAGCATACAACCATGGCGAGCTAATCACAGTAAGATGGCCCGTTATGGTCCCTCCGCCTAATGTCTCTGGTCCTCAATTTGACTATCACATTGAGCATAGGCCTCAGGTCCAGAAGCCAAAGCCAAGACTGCCAAGGTTTCCAGGTACTGCCACATCTGTCGGGTCCTTCAATGCAAATGGCTTCAAGAGCCACAACACATTCTTTAACAGCTCAAAGAACCCCTACACAAGGCCAAGAATATCATCAGATCGGTTTTGGAGTCTTCAGTAGCGAAGCTATTACTCATGTGTTCTGTATGATCAAGGGTGCATTTTCCCTGATATGCGCCTCGACACTGAAGCCATTGCTGGACTGCCATGCTTAGAAGAAGCACTTGACTGCTTTCGTGATGCTGGTCTGCTCAGCTTTGTGACACACAAAGAACATTGGAATGAAGAACTTCTGCTTCAATTCTATGCTACCCTCCACATTCGCGGATATAACAGAGATACAAAGACCTGGGTTCTCGAGTGGATGACAGGAAATGTTCATCATGAAGCCAAAGCTCTTGACATCATTGAGCTTACAGGCCTATCCACTCCCGGAGAGCTATATGAACCTGGTTGCCAAAACCACCGCAATGCACTGGAGAGCATCTTCCATAAGCCAGAACCAAACATGAGCCAGATGTTAAGCATGATGAAGCCTTTGCCACATGATGCTAAATATCCAAAGGAATTCTTTGTTGATGACCTTGAGTATCTGCCGCGCACCATATATCACATCATAAGGCGGACTCTGTGGCCAATCAAAGGACATTCATCAGCCGCAAAACTTGAAGGAGCCATGAAGACATTGGTCTTTTACATCCTCAATGGCATCAGCTTCAATGCACAAGATTTCTTCCTTAGGCAACTGGCTGCATCTGGATCTGATCTATTTGGCCTGAAGTTCTATGCTCCATGGGTCATGCGCCTCATCAAGCAACACTCTGCTATCAACTATCAACCCTCTGCTCGCAATCATGTGATCTTTCTACCAGAGGTTGATATGTCAGTTGAAGCCATATACCCTGAACCTGCCAAGAAGCCTCTTAGTCTTCAAAATGATGAACACCAAAGCTTCACTCAGCCTATTGAAGGAGTCCAAGCAGTAACTCGTGCCTATCCAATGGCTGCAAACACTCGTCTACCTCATCGTGCGCCAACTGAAGCTACTGAGAGCACCATTGCTCAAAGACCTCGGAAGCGCTCTCAGGTCCTAAATGACCAAGAACTTCTTGTGGCCCTGCATCAGAAGCAAGATAAGCATCATTTTTGGCTCAAGCGTCAGATGCAAAGCCTCTTGGTGGATGTAAATCGCATTCGAAACCTTGCCACCAAGAATGCATTTGTCACTCACGAAACTTGTCGGCGATCATGGAAGAGTTTGACCCTGCTCAATGCTGAAGCAGATCTTCAAGACGATGGCTTCACTGAAAGATTCAAGTTTGACTCCACTCCTCCACGGAATGTTGTCCTACGTAGAACTCCATCGCTTGAAGACTCTGACTATTCTTCCTCCACGGCAACTGTAAATGCAATTGTGATCGATGATGAAGACGATGCAACTTCACCGCCCCCTACTTCTGCACGCATCAACACTGCACCAAGTTCGTCTGCACCGCCAACTAACAACGACAACCCTGCTGCTTCACCTACTCCTCAAGAGGATGAGTAGATTCTCTATGTCTTCAAACCTTTTTGGTCATTACTGACAAAAGGGGGAGAAGCATATGAGTTGATAGTCTTCAAGCGGGTTCATAAGGGCGGTTGCTTTATATTTTTGCCTAGTGCTTACAACTCTTGCCTTTGATACACTTCGTTCTTTGAGTTGTAACACTTAAACTTGATGGTCGTCTGCTACTTATTTGCGTTTCCACGTGCGATGATAACTTCCGCACTTAGATCATTCTGCAGACGTCCATTTTTCATTATGCATGTCATTATCTTAGCTATATCATTTCGTGCATGATGAATTATCTTCATAAGTTGAAGAGGATCTCCACAAGTACAACCTGCCATGTGCATTTGCATTCCAAAAGCAAATTATTTATATGCACATCTTCAGGGGGAGCCCTTGCCACTTATGAAGACAATACGCTACTCTTTACAATTTCACATACTTCTTTCCCGTTGAAAACTTCAACCAGTTTGTCATCAATCACCAAAAAGGGGGAGATTGTAAGTGCATGTAGTGCCACCCCTAGTTGGTTTTGGAGTATTGACGACAAAGTTGGTTGAGGGGCTAATGCGTTTGTGAGAATTGCAGGATAACGCAGGTAGTGTCCCTCATTGATTCGGTTTACCTACCGGAGATGACCCCTAAAAATGTATGAAGACATTGAAGACAATGGTGGTGTGTGAAAATGTTCACATTGAAGACTATGACATGAGAAGACATTGAGTGAAGACTATGGAGCGTGAAGACTGAGTTGTTTCATTGTTTCCTTTTCTTCTGTGTTGAGTCATAGGAACCATCGTACTGTTAAGTGGGGTCCAAGTGAACTAAGTCAGAGTGACTGTATTGATGCTCAACCCAAATCCTATGTCTTCGAGCGAAGACAATGAGAGCAAATCTTATCCAGAGCTGGATGAGTCAGCTTTGCTTGTAGCCCAAGTAAAGTTGTCGTGTGTGTTTGAAATCTGACCGTTGGAACACGTGTCAGTTCCTTAGTGACCCAGGGTCATTTTGGACATATCAGGTCGGGTTGCCTTGTGGCTATAAATAGCCCATCCCCTACACCATAAATTGGTGGCTGCTCAGAGTTAGTTTACGGCTTTTGTCGTTTTGAGAGCAACCCACCTCGAAGCCTTTGAGAGAGAAATCCTTGCGAGGACAAAGCCCAAACACCCAGAGCCAAAGAGTGCTAGGCATCACTGAAGTCTTTCTGTCTGTGTGACCTGAAGACTTGTTACACTTGAGAACTGTGTATCCTCCATCCGGTTAGGCGTCGCGTTCTAAGCATCCAAGAGTCATTGTGGATTGCCGGTGAACGAAGTCTGTGAAGGTTCGGAAGTCTACCTTGAAGACTTACCAGAGTGATTGGGCGAGGACTGTGTGTCCTTAGCTCAAGGGGAATAAGGTGAAGACGCGGTGTTCTGAGTTGAATCTTAGCCTCCCTAACCAGACGTATAGTTGTCACAGCAACTGGAACTGGTCCAACAAATCATGTTTCTTCAACAAGTGACTGGTTCTATCCCTTCCCTCCTTTACTTTGAGTTTGTCTTCGTGAAGTCATTGCTTATCTGTCTTATCTGTTTGACTTCATTGCTTGACTACTATTGTTGATTGGCTTCATACTATCTTCCATCCTGATCCATACTACCTAGCTGCTATTAGTCTTCGTACGTTAACACTATTGCATACTTGACTATAGCTTGCTTGTTGTAGTTTATATTCGGCTGCATATCAATTAGGTCATTTCTATTGTTTGTCTTCGAAACTTCCACGTTTTGAAGACTTTGATAAAATCGCCTATTCACCCCCCCTCTAGTTGATAACTAGCACTTTCAATTCCCCTCTCCGGAGCCCCGAATGGACTCCAGATCAGCCCTCCTTAGGAAGATTAGGGCTTGGCGGCGGCTCCGTATTGTAAAATGCAATGAATCCTTCTCTCTAATTTTTTCTCCCCAAAAGTGAATATATTTAGTCGGTGGAGTCCCAGGGGGCCCACGAGGCAGGGGGGCGCGCCCTGCACCCTCATGGACAGGGTGTGGGCCCCTAGATGTTGATTCTTTTGCCAATATTTTTTATTAATTCCAAAACGTGTCTCCGTGGATTTTCAGGTCATTCCGAGAACTTTTATTTCTGCACAAAAATAACACCATGGCAGTTCTGCTGAAAACAACGTATGTCCAGGTTAGTTCCATTCAAATCATGCAAGGGTCCAAAACAAGGGAAAAAGTGTTTGGAAAAGTAGATACGCTGGAGACGTATCAACTCCCCCAAGCTTAAACCTTTGCTTGTCCCCAAGCAATTAAGTTGATAAACTGAAAGTGATAAAGAAAAACCTTTACAAACTCTGTTTGATCTTGTTGTTGCAAATATGTAAAGCCAACATTCAAGTTTTCAGCAAAGATTAGGAACTAACCATATTCTCAATAACATTTAGGTCTCACTTTACTCATATCAATGGCATAATCTACTAGCAAGCAATAATAATAAATCTTGGATGACAACACTTTCTCAAAACAATCATAATATGATATAACAAGATGGTATCTCGCTAGCCCTTTTTGAGACTGCAAAACATAAATGCAGAGTACCCCTGAAGATCAAGAACTGACTAGACATTGTAATTCATGGTAAAAGAGATCCAGTCGCAGTCATACTCAATGTAAATTAATAGTAATGCATGCAAATGACAGCGGTGCTCTCCAACTAGTGCTTTTTAATAAGAGGATGATGACTCAACATAAAAGTAAATGGATAGGCCCTTCGCAGAGGGAAGCAGGTGCCAGAGCTCGAGTTTTGAAACAGAGATGAATAATATTTTGAGCGGCATACTTTCATTGTCAACATAACAACCAAGAGGTCTCGATATCTTCCATGCTACATACATTATAGGCAGTTCCCAAATAGAATGGGAAAGTTTATACTCCCCCACCACCAACGAACATCAATCCATGGCTGGCCTGAAACAACAGGTGTCGTCCAACTAACAACAATCCTAGGGGAGTTTTGTTTGCATTTACTTTGATTTGATTTGAGCATGGGACTGTGCATCCTGGTTACCGGCCATTTTCTCGTGAATGATGAGCGGAGTCCACTCATCGTGAGAATAACCCACCTAGCATGGAAGATATAGACAACCCTATTTGATACATGAGCTATTCGAGCATACAAAACAGAATTTCATTCGAAGGTTTAGAGTTTGGCACATACAAATTTACTTGAACGACAGGTAAATACCGCATATAGGAAGGTATGGTGGACTCATATGGAATAACTTTGGGGTTTATGGAAGTGGATGCACAAGCAGTATTCCCTCTTAATACAAGTGAAGTAGAAAGAGACTGGGAAGCGACCAACTAGAGAGCGACAACAGTCATGAACATGCATTAAGATTAATCAACAATGAGTGCAAGCATGAGTAGGATATAAATCACCCTGAACATAAATATTGTGAAGGCTATGTTGATTTTGTTTCAACTACATGCGTGAACATGTGCCAAGTCAAGCCACTCGAATCATTCAAAGGAGGATACCACCCTATCATACCACATCACAACCATTTTAATAGCATGTTGGCACGCAAGACAAACCATTATAATCTCCTAGCTAATTAAGCATGGCATGAGCAACTATGATCTCTAATTGTCATTCCAAACACGTTTCATCCATAATAGGCTGAATCGGGAATGGTGGACTAATCATATTTACAAAAACAAGATAGGTCGAGTTCATACCAGCTTCTCTCATCTCAATTAGTCCATCATATCTTGTCATTATTGCCTTTCACTTGCATGACCGAACGGTGTGGATAATAGTAATAGTGCACGTGCATTGGACTAAACTGGAATCTTCAAGCATTTAATACAAAGGAGAAGACAAGGTAATATGGGCTCCTAGTTAGATCAACAATAATGCATATGAGAGCCACTCAACATTTTCATCATGGTCTTCTCCTCTCGACCTCCAAAGAAAATAAAATAAATAAAACTATATACATGGGAAAGCTCCCAGCAAGCAAAACAAGAACGAGAAATCTTTTTGGGTTTTCTTTTAATATTACTACTACAAGCATGGAAAGTAAACTAGCTAAAGGCTACAACTATTTTTTTTGTTTTTCTTAAGGTTATTCAAACACACAAGAACAAAGCAAGAAAAGAAAATAAACTAGCATGGATAGTACAATGAAAAAGTATGAGCACCGATGACTAGCATGAGTGTGTGAACATGAAGGTAATGTCAGTGAGAAATACATACTCCCCCAAGCTTAGGCTTCTGGCCTAAGTTGTTCTATGGCCACTGCTCGAAGCTACTCTCTTCGGTGTACTGAGGAGGGTCCTCATGTTGGAAATATGCCCTAGAGGCAATAATAAAAGTATTATTATTATATTTCCTTGTTCATGATAATTGTCTTTTATTCATGCTATAATTGTATTATCCGGAAATCGTAATAGATGTGTGAATACATAGACCACAATACGTCCCTAGTAAGCCTCTAGTTGACTAGCTCGTTGGTCAACAGATAGTCATGGTTTCCTGACTATGGACATTGGATGTCATTGACAACGGGATCATGCCATTAGGAGAATGACGTGATGGACAAGACCCAATCCTAAGCATAGCACAAGATCGTGTAGTTTGTTTTGCTAGAGCTTTTCCAATGTCAAGTATCCTTTCCTTAGACCATGATATCGTATAACTCCCGGATACCATAGGAGTACTTTGGGTGTACCAAACGTCACAACGTAACTGGGTGACTATAAAGGTGCACTACAGGTATCTCCGAAAGTGTCTGTTGAGTTGACACGGATCGAGACTGGGATTTGTCACTCCGTATGACGGAGAGGTATCTCTGGGCCCACTCGGTAATGCATCATCATAATGAGCTCAAAGTGACCAAGTGTTTGGTCACGGGATCATGCATTACGGTACGAGTAAAGTGACTTGCCGGTAATGAGACTGAACGAGGTATTGGGATACCGACGATCGAGTCTCGGGCATGTAACGTACCGATTGACAAAGGGAATTGCATACGGGGTTGGTTGAATCCTCGACATCGTGGTTCATCCGATGACATCATCGAGGAGCATGTGGGAGCCAACATGGGTATCCAGATACCGCTGTTGGTTATTGACCAGAGAGCCGTCTCGGTCATGTCTGCGTGTCTCCCAAACCCGTAGGGTCTACACACTTAAGGTTCGGTGACGCTAGGGTTATTAGGAAGACTTGTATGTGACTACCGAATGTTGTTTGGAGTCCCGGGTGAGATCCCGGACGTCACGAGGAGTTCCGGAAGGGTCCGGAGGTAAAGATTTATATATGGGAAGTTGTCATGCGGACACCGGAAAGTTTCAGGGGCATATCGGTATTGTACCGGGGCCATCGGAGGGGTTCCGGGGGTCCACCGGGAGGGGCAACCCCTCTTGGTGGGCCACATGGGCCGTGTGGGGCAGGGAACCAGCCCCTGGAGGGCTGGGCGCCCCCCCTTGGGACCATGCGCCTAGGGTTGGGGGGGGAACCCTAAAGGGGGCGCACCCCCTTTGCTTGGGGGGCAAGCCCCCTCCCTGGCCGCCCCCCCCCCCTCTAGATCTCATCTAGAGGGGGCCGGCCCCCTTCCCCCTTCCCCTATAAATAGAGTGGTGATGGGAGGGCTGAACACCTGATCCAAGGCGCAGCCCCTCCCCTCCCCAACACCTCTCCTCCTCCGTTAGCGCTTGGCGAAGCCCTGTCGGAGTACTGCCTCTCCACCAACACCACGCCGTCGTGCTGCTGCTGGAGCCTTCTTACTCAACCTCTCCTTTCCCCTTGCTGGATCAAGAAGGAGGAGACATCGTCCGTTCCGCACGTGTGTTGAACACAGAGGTGCTATCCGTTCAGCACTTGGTCATCGGTGATTTGGATCACGGCGAGTACGACTCCATCATCCCCGTTCCCTTGAACGCTTCCGCACGCGATCTACAAGTGGTATGTAGATGCAATCTCTCTCCCATGACTCTTTACTTAGATGAACTCATAGATGGATCTTGGTGAAACCGTAAGAAAATTTTTAATTTTCTAGAACGTTCCCCAACACCTCAGGGTGCCACTGGTTAGCGATCTCCTCTGGATCCCACTAATAAACAGACTGACAATAGGGATCAAGCGGTGGCTCAGGCTCAGGCTCTGAAACTTGTGTCAGATTCCAGTATGCATAAATGGCCTCGGGCAAGATGAGGTACGTGCCTGAAAGTATGTTAAACAAAGAGGGTGCAGGCAAGGTAATAGTCTCACAGTGAGTTTTGTTAAATATCAAATTATACTTAAGCATATGCTTCTTATTTTTTAACAATAAAGTCATGTGCTACCATACTCTTATAGTCTGGAAAAATAGGGGGCAACAACTTTTCCTCTTTCTCATATTGCCTAATAGGTATCTCAAAGTGTTTAGCAAGGCGTGAAGCAAACATACCTCCGAAGATGGGTGCCTTTGTACGGTTCAGACTTAACCGTTTAGCAACAATGGCACCTAAGCTGAAGGTTGAATCACGAAACAAAGCTTGGCGCAAAATAACAAGATTAGGAGCACTAATATTTCCACTATTCCCATGACCAATTAATCATCTACTAGCAAATATCGCAAAGTAACATAGAACAGGAAAGTGTAACTAGTAATTCTTGAATCGGAAACTTTCCTCGTTTCCCCTACAGCAAAACTATCAATAAATCCATCCACATCACTATGATGTGCTTCCTCGATGCTTCCCACAAAGGGTATCTTGCAGACCCAACAAAAATCATGGAGTGACATCTCCTTAACCTCATCATATAAGTGAAACTCCACTCAAGGTGGTGATTTCTTAGCATGGAAATAAAAAATTTGCACGGAAATATTAGTGAGCAGGAGATACTATTCGCGCTGGTCGTGGAGGAAGTTGGTGAGGCCTTCATTCTCAGCCAAGTAATAGAAGTCATCATAAATTTCAGCGGCTCTTAGGAATGCATCACAAGGCCATTCGCACGGCCGGACTCCCGTGGTGCGAGGAAGATTGTACTTGAGCTTTTTTTCTCCTCATTTTGCTTATCCTTCGAACTTCGGCTCGAAGAGCCCTTCAACAATCTCTTCATCATTTTTTTCTAAAAAATTTCTGAAATTTTTAGTGACTCAAAATAAAGTGAACCAAACTCAATAAGATTGATAACAACTACTCCCACAAGTGCCTAGAGGCTATATCATGCATTAAAACTACTTTTGACCATATAAATTTGAAATGCAAGCTCAAGAACAGGGTCACCTTAGCAGCAAAAATTTGCAATAATAAAGCACTAGAACAAAAACTAATTGGACCATTGGAGGAGTCACGTACCGAAGAACAATCCCCCAAAACAGTTTTGTGAATGGAGCTTTGAGCAAGGAGATCGAAAATGGCAGCAAGATGAGCTAGAACACGGGTTTGCTCTATTGGATGATTTTGTCTGGAGGAAGACGAAGTGAGTGGGTGCTGGAATAAGTGGAGGGGGTCCACGTGGGGCCCATGAGGCAGGGGGCGTGCCCTGTGCCCTCGTGGCCAAATGGTAGGCCCCCTGGTGTGTTCTCAGTGCCAGAAATTCTTAAATATTCTACAAAAAATCATACTTTATTTTCAGGACATTTGGAGAACTTTTATTTTTGGGGTATTTTTTATTGCATAGATAATCTAGAAAACAGACATAAAATACTATTTTTGCTTTGTATAATCTAAATAATAGAAAGTAAAAGGAGGGTACAGAGAGTTGTGCTTTCTAACTTCATCCATCTCATGCTCATCAAAAGGAATCCACTAACTAGGTTGATCAGGTCTTGTTAACAAACTTCTTCCAAATAACATGAAACCGGAGAATTTTCGAATAACACTAGGTTACCTCAATGGGGATATGCATGTCCCCAACAATAAGAATATCATATTTCTTTTTGACAAGAGGAAGAGGGAATTTAAAACCTCCAATAATAATCGTTGAAATTTTCCCAATAGAATTGATACTATGAACTTGAGGTTGTTTCCTCGGAAAGTATACCGTATGCTCATTACCATTAACATGAAAACTGACATTGCCTTTGTTGCAACCAATAACAGCACCTACAGTATTCAAAAAGGGTCTACCAAGGATAATCGATATACTATCGTCCTCGGGAATATCAAGAATAACAAACTCTGTTAAAATAGTAGCATTCGCAACCACAACAGACACATCCTCACAAATACCGACAGGTATAGCAGTTGATTTATCAGCCATTTGCAAAGAGATTTCAGTAGGTGTCAACTTATTCAAATCAAGTCTATGATATAAAGAGAGGCATAACACTAACACCATCTCCAAGATCACATAAAGAAGTTTTAACATAGTTTCTTTTAATGGAGCATGGTATAGTTAGTACTCCTGGGTCTCCTAGTTTCTTTGGTATTCCACCCTTAAAGGTATAATTAGCAAGCATGGTGGAAATTTCAGCTTCCGGTATCTTTCTTTTATTTGTAACAATATCGTTCATGTACTTAGCATAAGGGTTCATTTTAAGCATATCAGTCAAACGCATACGCAAAAACATAGGTCTGATCATTTCAACAAAGCTCTCAAAATCCTCATCATCCTTTTTCTTGGATGGTGTCGGTGTCAAAACCGGCGGATCTCAGGTAGGGGGTCCCGAACTGTGCGTCTAAGGCTAATGGTAACAAGAGGCGGGGGACATGATGTTTACCCAGGTTCAGGCCCTCTCTATGGAGGTAATACCCTACTTCCTGCTTGATTGATCTTGATGATATTGAGTATTACAAGAGTTGATCTACCACGAGATCATAGAGGCTAAACCCTAGAAGCTAGCCTATGATTATGATTGTATATGTCCTATGGACTAAACCCTCCAGCTTATATAGACACTGGAGGGGGCTAGGGTTACATCAGGTTGGTTACAGAGAAGGGAATCTACATATCCGAATCACCAAGCCTGCCTTCCATGCAAAGCAGAGTCCCAGCCGGACACGAGACGAAGTCTTCTATCTAGTATCTTCATAGTCCAACAGTCCGGCATAAGCATATAGTCCAGTTGTCCGAGGACCCCTTAATCCAGGACTCCCTCAGTAGCCCCTGAACTAGGCTTCAATGACGATGAGTCGGGCGCGCAGATCGTCTTCGGCATTGCAAGGCGAGTTCCTTCTCCGAATTCTCCAGAGTACCTGTTGTAACGAGCCGTGTCCGGCTTCCCATTTAATATTGCACTCATCGGCTTCTGTACCTTAATAGTGTCAGCCTCCACATGTCGAGCGAATGCAAGAAGCCAGAGCATTTTTACACTTGCCACCCTGACCATGTAAATAAATCGTCTATTAAAGAGACGGGGATCCTCAGATCCAAATCACACCATCTTCCCCAAGTGAGGATTCATCAGAGTGCGCCCGAAAAACCATCCATCATGGCCGGCCACCGCAACTCTTCCTCTTGCCCCTATAGCGCCAAGCCAGGTGATTGGGAGAAGTGTACCGTATCCCACGGACAATTAGTGAAGTTGCAGACCCATGGGTTTCTTCCACATGCATATCTTGTCCCCGTTCGAGCCGGATTAGCCACCTTTGACGCTGGGGAGCAAGCGGAGAGTTTTCCCAACCCATCCAGGGGGAGCGAGTGTGCCTTGTCCCTTACTTACTGAGGGGCATCGGATTTCCAATCCATCCGTTCCTTCGCGGGCTCCTAGAGTACTATGGCCTCCAGCTGCACAATTTCACCCCTGCCTCCATCCTGCACATCGCAGGTTATGTCACCCTTTGCGAGTTATTTCTGGGTTGCGAAGCTCATTTCGAGCTATGGAAGAGGATGTTCTACCTCGTCCCTCGCAATCAAGAGGGATCAATATTCCAAGTGGGCGGAGCCGAAATATGGCGCGTCGCCGGGACCGGATACCTGTCCGGCACTCCGAAGAAGACATCTGAAGATTGGCCTTCCGAGTGGTTTTATATAGAGGACGTCTCTCTTCCTAACCCCATCCGAATGGGTCTTCATGAGTTTACAAATGCCCCGTTGAAGAAACGTCGTAGCTGGCGTCCTCGAATTCCAAGAAGGAAGATAGCAAAGAGTTCCTTCAATTGATGGGCAGGATAAAAACGCTTGCCCAATCCGGATTGACAATAATATAGGTTATGTCAATATGCATAATCCGAGGGGTGCAGCCACTCCAGTATCGAGGGCGTCCCATGTGGCACTTCAACAGAGAAGATGATGCCACCCTCTATGGTCGGAAAGGTCCGGCTCCGCCACCGCTCTGGCAAAAATACTGTCCGATTTATACAAAGGATAAGAAGAGGAGTTCATCCACATTAAGCCACGGGATGGATTTTCCATGTACAACCCCCCTAGCTAGGTGAGTTGCTATCTCTTACTCAACTCTATTCATTCCCGCTGTCTTTCATCACAAATATTTACCTCGCTAGTCCATAACAGGAAATGCGGAAAGATATGAGGGAGGTCCACAGCCTGTCTCCACAGCCAGAGGACCACAACCGGGCCCTCGACCCCCGACTCGAAGAGGATCCGGACATATTTGTGGAGCTTGGTGATAGGGTGTTTTACCAGGCGAGCTATGATGGCACCTTGGTGGCCATCATTGCCGACTATCCCAGCCTCCTCCCAGCATCGCGTGTAAGTAAACAGGATACTTATCTTCCGAAAAGGATTCACTCCTTCCACCTTACCCACCGCACACATATTATGCTATAAAGGGAAGGCCATCGGCGTGCCATGCCGAACCCGCGGCGACTCACCAACAAGGGGCGCCCAAGACGGGTAGGCTTCCAAAAAGGAAAGCGAGCAGAGACAGGGCCGAGCCGCCATCGAAGAGGTATGGTTTAAAACATGCTCCATTATTGTCATCTTTAAAATATAACAATGTCCGTTGTGTCTTGGCAGAAAGAACATCCGCCGGACTATATCCGGGGATCCTGCCCGTCATGGGTCTACCAGCCGGATTCTAGCACCAGTCTCGAGGGTAGAGGCTAACACGGGGACAACACCGGACGGTCCTCCTATAGAGGATTCAGATAGAGTATCCGCTACGAATTCCGAGGTGGAGAGCGCTATGAATCATCGGTGTCGGCGGGCCACACTCTGTGACCCTAGTTTTTTTAAGAGGCCTTCAATGCCTTAAACTAAGGAGACGCGTACATCCGAGTTGCTCAAGATGGGCTTGCTAGAGCCACAAACCAATATTTAAAAGATATATGGGTAAGAAAAATCTGATAATTATGTATATCAGTAGCCCCTGAGACCTGAAACAGTTGGTACAACTGATTTAAGGATCATTGTATGAACAGGTTCTTACACAGAAGAATACCCTTTTGTCTCAAGAGCTGGAGAAGTGTCAAGCCCAGCTAAGGGCCGCAGCTGCCGAAACGGAGGAATCCAAGAAGGCCTCATCTGGTAATATTTCTCTCGATCGAGAAAAAACATAATTACGTGTTCCATTTAGTGTTCGGCACATTGCAGATCTAACAACGGATTCCACGGATAATCCCGGAGTGAGTCTGGAGATCCTACAAGAGGATCAACAAAGAGCTCAACGACAACTAGACGCTGGCGAGCATGTACTTACACGGGTCAGGCGGGAGAAAAACAATCTCCAGGATGCCAATAGTCGGCTGAGCGTAGAATTAAAAGATGTTCAGGCCCAGCTAGTTGACTCCGTGAAGGATAATAGAAGACTTCAATGCAGCATTTTTAGTATGTGCTCAAACGAACCTTTATATAGTTTGGTGAAGAAATGGCCTAACAGAGTTATGTCTGTAGGCATGCTGACTAGTTGTCCTGAAGAGGAGATGCCCGGATCCTCAGGCGATCTTCTGCAAGATCTTTCGCAACTGCACGAATAAGTTCGGCAGGTGATGCAGGGTGTCGCCAAGGCCTTGTGGCCATCCGCCTCCCTGCCAGGAAGCATGGGGGAGCTTGTACAGCTGCTCACGGGAGCGCGGCGGTGTTTCCTACTATGGAAGATATCTTCCTGTCGACAAGGTGCGAGGGAAGCTTGGGCCATGGTAAAAACACAATATACCAAGCTCGATCTGAATCACATGGCCTGGGTCGAATCTGTAGGTTCAGATGGGAATGAGATTCCCGTTAGTCTGGTATATGACCAGGTAGGATTAGCCGCAAAGTATTCCCAACAGGATTGTAGGCTAGACAGCCTGTTGGATGGCATAGAAGAAGAAGTATGTGAGTCTAAGTGACTATGTACTTCAATTGACATATTTGTCCCTATCTGGATTGTAAATCATTTGTCATGGCAGACCTTTTCACTTCAGCCTCCATACCGGACAGTCTAGAGTGTTTCCGAATACCCGCTCAGTTATATAAATCGGGGTACGCGTGGAAACCAGGCGTAAGGGTCATAATTGCTTGAACAGACAAGTACCCAACTAGCTATGTTATATTACATGGATAATAAGAAACATCTTCCAGAGAGAGTAGTTCCGTTAAGGGTTCCTTTCCATGGGTACGCATGCATTAATGTGCATGTCCGAACTGCGAGTAAAAACGCAGTATATGCAACATCTGGGGGTTTGTATTGTAATAGGTAAAAAACGTCTTTAGTTCACCGACCGAATATTCCCTTAAGAACGCTAGCTTTCGGCTTCACCCAGTCTGAGGTACACGTCCGGAGTACCTAGCAGTAACAATTGCAGAGGTGCTCCCCTTATGACCTAGCCGAACTAATGGGAACATAGGGCATAAACACAGGAGCCAGGCAACCCATCTTGGCCAAAACTTAAGTCATATAGATGCATATAATGGTGACGAAAAGGTACATACGGGAAAGGGACACATATGCAGTGGGGGTGATGCCCGGAATATAATTATATTAAGCTTCTGTATAGGAAGCCCCCAGGTATAATGAGCGCACATACTTGAGGATTAGCGCGTCACGAGTGTGTAGTCGAGTCACACTTAAAGCCTTAGAGCCATAAAAAGAAAGAGAGAGGATATAACTAAAAAGTAAAAAAGGCGGAGGGAAGGAGACGAACAAAGAGTTCGGCGTTAGGCATAGAATCGTCGGAGTTTGGCTGCGTTCCATGGGTTCGGCTCGAGTCGATTATCTGATGCATCACGCAGGCGGTACGCTCCTCCAATGAGAATTTTATCAATGATGAAGGGACCCTCCCACTTGGGATTGAGCTTGTCCTTTTTCTTCTCCAATAGGCGTAGAATGAGTTCGCCAATGTTATAAGTTTTGGCCCGTACTTCTCTGCTTTGATACCCGTGAGCCTGTTGCTGATAAAATGCGGAACGAGCTTTTTCAACGTCGCGCTCCTCCTCCAGGGCATTTAAACTATCCTACCGATCAAGCTAGACTTCTCTCTCTTCATACATGCGCACTCGAGGTGAGTCATGAATAATATCGCAGGGCAATACTGCCTCTGCGTCGTACACCATGAAGAAGGGTGTGTATCCGGTAGTGCGATTTGGCGTGGTCCGCAACCCCCATAGTACGGAGTCAAGCTCCTCGACCCAGTGCGTGTCTGATTCCTTCAGAGATCGCTCTAGTCTGGGTTTGATGCCGCTCATAATAAGACTGTTTGCTCGTTCGACTTGCCCATTTGTTTGAGGCTGATAGATAGATGTGTAATCGAGCTTAATGCCCATATTGCCCCACCAAGTTTTCACCTTGTCGGCTATGAAATTGGAGCCACTATCGGTGGTGATGCTGTGGGGGACTGAGGGAGTCCTGGATAAGGGGGTATGCGGACAGCCGGACTATATACTTTGGCCAGATTGTTGGACTATGAAGATACAAGATAGAAGACTTCGTCCCGTGTCCGGATGGGACTCTCCTTTGCATGGAAGGAAAGCTTGGCGATTCGGATATGTAGATCTCATTCTCTGTAACCGACTCTATGTAACCCTAGCCCCCTCCAGTGTCTATATAAACCGGAGGGTTTAGTCCTTAGGACAAGAACAATCATATTCATAGGCTAGCTTCTAGGGTTTAGCCTCTACGATCTCGTGATAGATCAACTCTTGTAATAATCATATCATCAAGATCAATCAAGCAGGAAGTAGGGTATTACCTCCATCGAGAGGGCCCGAACCTAGGTAAGCATCGTGTCCCCAGCCTCCTGTTACCATTAGCCTTAGACGCACAGTTCAGGACCCCCTACCCGAGATCCACCGGTTTTGACACCGACATTCGTGCTTTCATTGAGAGATCCACTGCGTCGTCGCGATAAGGCTTGATGGATCCTTCAATCGTCTTCAACAACGTGGTGCAGGAGGAGGTTTTCCTCCCCGGACAGATCTTCGTATTTGGCGGCTTCGCACTACGGGCCAACTCACTTGGCCATCTGGAGCAGATCAATAGCTACGCCCCTGGCCATTAGGTCAGGGTTGTTAGCCTAAACTACACTGCTGACATCTGAGGAGACATGATCTTCGATGGATTTGAGCCCATGTCAGGTGCGCCGAATAGTCCCGATGAGCACGACCTATATCTGCCGTCGGACAGTATTCGGGGGATCGCCCCTGCGGCCACCCTGGGAAATAATCCGGAGCAGATTGTGCCATCCGAGGACGGGCGGATGGACCCCACCACGGAGGCTACGCACTCATCGGCCTCGGAGCCGAACACTCATTCCACCTCCTCTGAGGTCGGTACCATCAGACCCTCGGACTTGTCTCCGGCTACAGGATCTGAACCGCGTACGCCCGCGCCTATCGAATCTGATTGGGCGCCGGTCATGGAGTTCACCTCCGTGGATATCTTTAAGCACTCGCCCTTGGGCAACGTGCTAAACTCATTGAGGTCTCTCTCTTTGTCAGGAGACTCTTGGCCGAACTATGTCCGGATCGAGCGGGAAGCGGACAACGAAGAAATTCGTCCCCCACCCTACACCCACTTAATAGCCACTATCGATGACCTAACCGACGTGCTCGACTTCGACTCCGAAGACATCAACGGTATGGACGACGATGCAGGAGAAGAACAGGAACCACCGCCTATCGGGCGCTGTACAGCCACCTCATCATATGACATATATATGAAGTACACTGAGGGAGTCCTGGATAAGGGGGTATCCGGACAGCCGGACTGTTGGACTATGAAGATACAAGATAGAATACTTCGTCCCGTGTCCATATGGGACTCTCCTTGGCGTGGAAGGCAAGCTTGGCAATTCGGATGTAGATCTCCTTCTCCGTAAAACGACCCTGTGTAACCCTAGCCCCCTTCGGTGTCTATATAAACCGGAGGGTTTAGTCCGTAAAACAACAATCATACCATAGGCTAGCTTATAGGGTTTAGCCTCTCTGATCTCGTGGTAGATAAACTCTTGTAATACTCATATCATCAAGATCAATCAAGCAGGAAGTAGGGTATTACCTCCATCGAGAGGGCCCGAACCTGGGTAAACATCGTGTCCCCGGCCTCCTGTTACCATTAGCCTTAGATGCACAGTTCGGGACCCCCTACCCGAGATCTGCCGGTTTTGACACCGACATTGGTGCTTTCATTGAGAGTTCCTCTATGTCGTCTTTGTAAGTCTTGATGGCTTCTCCCACCTTCAACAACGCCGTACTGGGTGAGACTTTTCTCCCCGGACCGATCTTCGTGTTCGGCGGCTTCGCACTGCGGGCCAACTCGCTTAGCCATCTGGAGCAGATCGATAGCTACGCCCCTGGCCATTAGGTCAGGTTTGGAAACCTAAACTACACTGCCGACATCCGCGGAGACTTGATCATTGACGGATTCGGGCCCATGTTAGGAGCGTTGAACGATCACGACGTGCATGACCTAGATCTGCAGTCGGACAGTATTCGGAACATTGCACCTGCTACAGCTCCGGACTTCGTTCCAGAGCAGGTCGTGCCTTCCAAGGATGGGTGGATGGACCCTGCCCCGAAGGACACACACTCATCGGCTTTGGAGCCGAACACAGACTCCTCTCCTAAGGAAATCTGTATTTCTGGACCCTCGGACTTGTCTCCGGCCGTATGTTCCGAAACGCGCGCATCCGTGCCCATCGAATCTAACTGGGCTCCAATTATGGAGTTTGCCGCCGCGGATATCTTTCAGCACTCACCCTTCGGAGACGTGCTAGATTCATTAAGGTCTCTCTCTTTGTAAGGAGACTCCTGGCCGAACTATGTCCGGCTCGAGTGGGAAGCTGACGACGAAGAAATTCGTTACCCACCCACCACCCACTTAATAGCCACGGTCGATGACTTGACTGACGTGCTTAACTTCGATTCTGAAGACATCGACGGTATAGACGACGATGCGGGAGAAGAACAGGAACCACCGCCCACAGGGCGCTGGACTGCCACCTCTTCATATGATATATATATATATGGTGGATACTCCCAAAGAAACCAATGGCGATGAGGCAAAGGGAGATAACCCCTCGGGGAAGAAAGCAAAACATGGGCGTCAACGGCGTCGCTCCAAGCCCCACCACAACAATATGGGAACTGGAGAAGAAAATCCAGATGGTGCCAAAGAGGAATACGATCCTGATCAACCAACCTTCGAGCAAGCCGAACAGGAAGACAGGCAGGCTAGCCCAGACGAACAGGCGACGGACGGATACTTGGAGGACGATAACTATATGCCTCCCTCCGAAGACGAGGTGAGCCTCAGTGGCAACGAATTCGGCATACCAAAGGATCCCATAGAGCAGGAGCGCTTCAAACGCAGGCTTATAGCCACTGCAAGAAGCCCGAAAAAGAAGCAGCAGCAGCTCCAAGCTGACCAAGATCTGCTCGCAGACAGATGGACCGAAATCCTGGCGGCCGAGGAATACGGACTCGAGCCCCCGAGCAAGGGATACCCAAATCACAAACTACTAGAAGAAGAGGCCGAAGAGCCTGAACTTCGAGCATAAGATGAGGCTGACCGGCCACCACGTGGCCGGGATGAAACGGCATATCAGGCCGGACACCAGCCCGCACCCCCACGCCAGTTCACTACGGCCCGGGGCAATACGCAGGACCTGTGAGACATATTGGAAAACAACGCAGGACAACCAAGATCGATCTATGGATCACGGAAGCGCGCCACAGCTCATGACACCGATCGTCACGCCGGATACAATACTGATAAATCCGGCCGGGCCGGACATAACCGACATGACCTAATTGGACTACGCCGCGGCATAGCCCGGCAGAGAAGCGCCGCACACCCCCTGTGCTTCACTGATGAAGTAATGGAACATGAATTCCCAGAAGGGCTTAAACCCGTCAACATTGAGTCAGACGATGGCACAACCGACCCCGTGGTGTGGATCGAAGATTTTCTTCTCCACATTCACATGGCCCGCGGTGATGACCTACATGCCATCAAGTATCTCCCACTCAATCTTAAAGGGCCAGCCAGACACTGGCTGAATAGCCTACCAGCAAACTCCATTGGCAGTTGGGAAAATCTTGAGGACGCATTCCTCGATAACTTCCAGGGCACATACGTGCGATCACCAGATGCTGATGACTTAAGTCACATTACCCAATAGCCCGGAGTGTCAGCCAAGAAATTATGGACACGGTTCCTAACAAAAAATAACCAAATTGTCGACTGTCCGGACGCCGAAGCCTTGGCGGCCTTTAAGCATAATATCCGTGACGAGTGGCTTGCCCGACATCTCGACCAAGAAAAACCGAAGACCATGGCGGCCCTCATAACACTAATAACCCGCTTTTGCGCGGGTGAGGACAGCTGGCTGGTTCGCAGTAACACCGCGCAGGAAACCCTGGCACTTCAGATATCCGTGATAGTAACGGAAAGCCACGGCGCAACAGACACAAGCGTCAAAACAATGGCAACAATGTTGAGGATACGGCAGTCAATGCCAGATTTAGCAACTCCAAATCCGGTCAGCGGAAGAAGCCGTTCAAAAGAAACAATCCCGGATCGTCCAGTCTGGACCGCATACTCGACCGCTCGTGCCAGATTCACGGGACCCCCGATAAACCAGCCAATCACACTAACAGAGATTGCTGGTTGTTCAAATAGGCTGGCAAGATAAATTCCGAGAACTAGGACAAGGGGCTGCACAACGATGATGACGAGGAGCCCCGGCGTGCGAACACTAGAGGACAGAAGAAATTTCCTCCCAAGTAAAAACGGTGAACATGATCTATGCTACTCACATCCCCAAACGGGAGTGAAAGCGTGCACTTAGGGGCGTCTATGCGATTGAGCCCGTCGCCCCAAAATTCAACCGATGGCCATCCTGCCCGATCACCTTTAATCGTAGGGACCATCCCACAAGCATCCGTCACGGCGGCTCAGCCGCATTGGTCCTTGACCCAATCATCGACCGATTCCGCCTCATGCGAGTCCTCATGGACGATGGCAGCAGCCTGAACCTGCTTTATCAGGACACAGTGCGCAAAATGGGCATCGATCTGTCACGGATCAAACCCACCAAAACCACCTTCAAAGGGGTATTTCCAGGGGTAGAGACCCGTTGCACGGGCTCAATAACACTGGAAGTGGTCTTCGGATCTTCGGATAACTTCCGAAGCGAGGAGTTAATCTTCGATATCGTCCCTTTCCGTAGTGGCTACCATGCACTACTTGGAAGAACCGCGTTCGCTCGATTCAATGTGGTACCACACTATGCATACCTCAAGCTCAAAATGTCAGGACCTCACGGGGTCATAACAGTCAATGGAAATACAGACCTCTCCCTCCGTACGGAAGAGCACACTGTGGCCCTCGCGGCAGAAGTACAAAGCATCCTCCTCTGACAAACAGCCAATTCGGCAATGACAACCCCGAACACCGTCAAGCGAGTCCGGAGTACCCCACAATAGGACGGTCAGGCACGCCAGGAGCTCTATTAGCAATCCAGCCTCCACCCCAACCCCATTCAGGCGGCGTTCGTGCCATGCGTACATAAATACGCGCTCAAAATACAATGGGAATAGGTGGAGGCGAGACGACAATGCGGCCAGAGTGTGGCTCAGCCGCCATGGGCCCGCATACCATTTTTTTTCTTTTTTCAGGACCCCACTTTCGGGCAGCCCCTTCAGAGAGATCGGATAACCGGACTCATTGCGGAGGGAACACCAAGGAGGCAAGAAGCTTTGCACACAAGGGAATACTCAGGTGGTCTTCTCCAATGATCATTATACATGTTCTTACATACCCGCATGTAGCCTGCCCTTGGATAGGACATGTCAAATAGTCCTATTTTTTCTGCTTAATGCATTAATTATACACCTACGCCTTGCCGTATTGTCCAAATAAATTGGAAGTAGTACACAGCGTCAGCTTCTTATTACTATCTTCATATTTTCCCCTGAATATTTATTCAATATTGTATCCGTACATTTTGGTACACTCAGTTTGCCAGGGGCTTCTTATCGAGCCCCATAATATGGCAAGAAAAGTCTGAACACTTTCGACAGTGCAGCACCCCGAACTTATAGCATTATGCATCAGCTCCGAATCATGTCTTGGGTCAATAGTTGGGTTAGCCTGGCTCCCTTGTTTTGGTACCTTACGTTCCATTATATCGGCTAAGGTAGCGCAGGGAGAACTACTGCGATTGTGTCCCGGTTCTTCCGGACGAGCACCTCAGTAGAGAAAGCCGAAAACTGACCGTCATGATGCGGTGAGAGCTGGTCACTGTTCGCGAGGTACTAAATCCCTAAAGATTATTTTCCACTTAAGGCGAGGAATCGGCCTTGCCCGATTTAGGCGTGTATAACGCCCCAGTTCGGCCTTCCGAATACTAGGGGCTTCGCCGAAATCTAAAATTATAGACTTCTATGGCCAAGTGAGAGTTATAAAGCTGAATAGTCTGTTTGCCTTGTTCGCTGCTCTAAACACCTCCTT
The DNA here is from genome assembly GCF_018294505.1 of Triticum aestivum. Classification (NCBI taxonomy): domain Eukaryota; kingdom Viridiplantae; phylum Streptophyta; class Magnoliopsida; order Poales; family Poaceae; genus Triticum; species Triticum aestivum. The sequence continues at coordinate 89,184,728 of NC_057810.1, forward strand.
AAAGGACCAAGAACTTGGAAAAAGAGTTTTTGGGCTTTCCACGAACACCGCAGTACTAGTTACAAGGGGACGAAAGCCGACGACTGGCCTACTTTCAGATTTTGATAAACGGCCGTAGAGAAGGTAATATTTTAAATCAAACAAAGCGTTATATAGCGCAATCAAACTGGTCCTCATATTACACAGACGACATGAGTACATTTACTCGAAAATTATGTTCTTAGGACATTCATTTGCCACAAGCCGAGCGCCTTTCATAACGCCATCATAATATTTTTGGGGGTAGCGATGCTCCTTGCCCTTCGGGGGTCCATCCTTCACGAGCTTCTCAGCATCCAGTTTGGCCCAATGCATCTTCACGCGGGCAAAGGCCCGTCGGGCACCCTCAATACATAGTGACTGCTTGATAACTTGTAGCCGTGGACAGGCATGCACCATCCGCTTCACCAGGCCAAAGTAGCTGCCGGGCAGGGGCTCGCCAGGCCACATCCGAACTATGAGGTCCTTCATGGCTTGTTCGGCCGCATTGTGGAGTTCGACCAGCTGCTTCAGTTGGTCACTTAGAGGCATCGGTTGTTCAACCCCAGTATATTGGGACCAGAACAGCTTCTCCGTGGAGCTCCCATCTTCAGCGCGATAGAACTCCGCGGCATCCGAAATGCTGCATGGCAGATCTGCGAATGCCCCTGGAGAGCTCAGGATTCATGTAAGTAAAAGAAATGACTCCTCCACATGCTTGCTTTGCATAAAGAATGCCTTACCCTCCGCTATCTTCTTGGCTGCCTAGATTTCTTGCAGGACCTTTTGGGCTTCGGCCTTGGCGTCAGCCACGCTCTGGAGGGCCTTCACAAGCTCAGACGCTTGCGTCTTGAAGTCATGCTCCAAGGAGTCAAACTTCTTGTCGAGCTCCTGGAGCTCTTGCTGTACCTCTCTCACCCAAGTATCTTGCTTCTCACGCTCGGTGCGCTCCGTATCCACCTTGGCTTAGGCTGCGGACAACGCTTCCTTCAAGGCCGCCACTTCGGTCGCGGTACCTATCAAAAGCCATGATGCTTTTTGTTAGCATCACCAACTTTTTATCCTCTATACGATATATGGATGGGGTTTCACTTACCTTTGTTCTCCTCAAGCTGCTTCTTCACGAGGCCGAGCTCTTCTTTGGCCTGCCCCAGTTCGCGCTTGAGTCCGGCAACCTCAGCCGTGCGCGCAGCGGTGGTTAGCAGCAGTGTCTGTTTGTTCATACAAACAAGTACTATTAGCTTCCTGTGGTTTTTTAGTTGACCCTCCGTTTGGCTTTTCTTTCCGAACACCAACCAGAGTAGCAGGGGCTACTGTCTATTGGGTGGTATTTCCTCACACTTTTTTACTTACCTCAAAGCCTGTTAGCAGGCTGGTGAAGGCTTCGGTCAATCTGCTCTTGGCGAACCGAACCTTCTCAATCACCGTACTCATAAGCGTATGGTGTTCATCATCGATGGAAGCGCCTCGAAGCAATTACAACAAATTATCCGATGCCTTCGGCTGGGCGGAGGTCATCGGCACGGCCGGCTCGCCCTCCTTCGCGAGGGACTGCTTACTGGAGTCCGGAACCTTTGTAGGCTTCGGCGCAGTAACCGGCTGGGAGCCAGACTTGTTGTGGCTCCCGTCAGCATAATCCTTGGGGCATCTCCGGAACCATCGCCTCCTGCCTTGGTATCATTCGGGACAACACCTCGGTGCCACCGAGACTCCTCCGAAGAGGACACCCCGTGATTGGACCCGACCGGACTGCATATACGTGTTCAGCGTCATTACAAACCAAGAGGTCAAAGTCGCATGGAAAATATTATGGAATGCGGATACTTACGACCTCGCCCGGGGCTTGTCCCTGGGCAGCCACTCCTCGTCACTATAAGCAGCGGTTGAGGAGTGTTCGGGAAGGGATGCTTTTCCCTTCTTCGGTGTCCCGGCCTCCCCCGACAGGGCGGCCTTCCTTTTCTTCTCCTCCCTAGTACGGGGAGGGGCATTTCTTCATGTTTTCCCCCGTCTTCGTGGGGGGGGTATTCCTTGTCATCTTCGGATGACGATTCTATCGCGGCCTTGCGCCGGACACATTTTCTGGTCCCCGCGGCCACCTTCTTGGACCCTTCAGCCCCCTCAGTTGAGGCGGCCTTCCTCTTTCTCTCCTCCCTTCGTGGGAGGAGTGCGCCTCGTCATCTTCTGGCGAGGCATCTGGTGCGGCCTCGCGCCGGAGACCCTTCCGGGCCCCCGCGGCCTTCTTTTTGGCCTTTTTCTCCGGCACCTTGTAAGGTGCCGGAACCAGCATCTCCGCTAGGAGTGCGTCTACTGGGTCCTCAGGAAATGGAGCCAGGCAGTCAATCCGCTCCGCCTTCTCCACCCAATCCTGTTTGGTGAGCATCGTGACTCAAAAATCCTCCCATGAATGTACTAGGGAGGGAACATCTTGTAATAATCAGAGGACTTATCGGACTGGCGAGGCGCTTTGCGCTGAGCCCACGATCCTCGGAAAGGGGAGGAGGAACTTCACTGGTCTTGAACAGCACCTTCTATATTTCTTTGTGCGTTGTGTCGAAGAGCTCTAGCAGCATCTGGTGTTCGGCCGGGTCGAACTCCCACATATCAAATGCCCGTCTTTGACACGGGAGAATCCGGTGAATGAGCATGACCTGGACCACATTGACGAGCTTGATCTTCTTGTCCCTCATAATTCTGATGCAGGTCTTGAGTCTGGTCAGCTCGGTGGGTTCGCCCTAGGCCAGGCCCTTCCTCTCCCAAGAAGTGAGCCGCATGGGGATTCCGGATCTGAATTTGGGGGTTGCCACGCAGTTGGTGTCGCGCGGCTCGGTGATCTAGAACCACCCTGATTGCCACCCCTTTAAGGTCTCCACGAAGGAGCCGTCAAGCCATGTGACGTTGGGCATCTTGCCCACCATGGTGCCTCCGCACTCCGCCTGTTGGCCGCTCACGATCGTCGGCTTCACGCAGAAGATTTTCAACCACAGGCCAAAGTGAGGCTTGATGCGGAGCAAGGCCTCGCACACGATGATGAACACCGAGATGTTGAGGACGAAATTCGGGGCCAGATCGTGAAAATCTAGCCCGTAGTAGTACATGAGCCCGCGGACAAACGGGTGGAGTGGAAATCCTAGTCCACGGACGAAATGAGGGAGAAATACTACTCTCTCCCGAGACTTCGGAGTGGGGGTAATTTGTCCCTCTGCCGGAAGCCTGTGCTTGATGCTCTCGGATAGGTATCCGGCCTCCCGAAGCTTGGTGATGTTCTCCTCTGTGATGGATGAGGCCATCCACTTGCCTCCCGCTTGTGACATGCTGCGGTCCTACGGAGAAGGTGAGAACTTGGGCGCTGGAGCCCGAGGGTGCGAGAACGGATGAGCAAAGGAGGAAGAAGGCGTGGGTGAAAACGGGAGATCTCTGTCCCCTTATTATGGCGATGTAGAATGTGCGCCTCCCCACTTACCTTTCGAAATCTCTTATTTTTCCAAGCGCCTCGATTGATGGCGCTGGTTGGGTTACCCATACCCGTATTGATTGACATCCCGCGACAAGGGGACACGATCTCTGCTTTGACAAGACGTGCCAAAGAAACCGCCTCGCGATGTGTGCGGAAGCAGGTTGTAGAAAACGGTTCGAATAATTACCGAGCCGTGGCGTGATGTCACACTACAAAGAGTTGTCGGCAGATCAGATTCATGAATTATTCTCTCTACGGTGGTATATGGAATTTATCTTGTAGATCTGGACACGGTCCTTGAGTTCAGAACTTACCTTGAAGTATTCGTAGATGGAACCCGCCTCGCAATGCCGAAGACAATCTATGCGCCGGACTCATCGTCATTGATTCCTGGTTCAGGGGCTACTGAGGGAGTCCTGGATAAGCGGGTATCCAGACAGCCGAACTATATACTTTGGCCGGACTGTTGGACTATGAAGATACAAGATAGAAGACTTCGTCCCGTGTCCGGATGGGACTCTCCTTGGCGTGGAAGGCAAGCTTGGCGATTCGGATGTAGATCTCCTTCTCTGTAAACCGACCCTATGTAACCCTAGCCCCCTCCGGTGTCTATATAAACCGGAGGGTTTAGTCCGTACAAAAACAATCGTACCATAGGCTAGCTTCTAGGGTTTAGCCTCTCTGATCTCATGGTAGATCAACTCTTGTAATACTCATATCATCAAGATCAATCAAGCAGGAAGTAGGGTATTACCTCCATCGAGAGGGCCCGAACCTGGGTAAACATCATGTCCCCAGCCTCTTGTTACCATTAGCCTTAGACGCATAGTTCGGGACCCCCTACCCGAGATCCGCCGGTTTTGACACCGACAGACACCCCCAAAGAAGGCAATGGTCACGAGGCGACGGAGGATAAACCCCCGGAGAAGCAATCTAGGCACCGGCGTCATAGACGCCGCTCCAAGCCCCGCCATAGCAAAAATAATGATACCGGCACAAGAGATGACAACAATCTGGATTGTGCCGAAGGAGAAAACAATCCTGCCGAGCCAGGCTTCGATCTGGCCGAGTAGGAAGATGGGCAAACTATCCCTAAGGAACAGACAATAAATGGAGAATCAGAGGATGATAATTACATGCCTCTCTCCGAAGATGAAGTGAGCCTTGGCGACGACGAATTCATCATGCGTGAGGATCCCGTGAAGCAAGAACGCTTCAAGCGCCGGCTTACGGCCACTGCAAAAAGCCTGAAGAAAAAGCAGCAACAGCTTCAACCTGATCAAGATCTTCTAACTAATAGATGGATCGAGGTCCTGGCTGCCGAGGAATACGGACTCGAGCGCCCTACAAAAAGTTACCCAAAGCGCAGGTTGCTACCTCAACTCGAGGAGGAGGCGTTAAAGCCCACACTACCAGTGCATGATGCGGCTGACCGGCCACCCCGTGGCCGAGACAAAGCGGCGTACAAGCCCGAAGTCCAGACCGCACCCCATCGCCAAGAAAACAAAAACACGAAGGTCGGGGGCTACACGAAGGACCTGCGAGATGTATTGGACAACAAAGCAGGACAGTCAAGATCGATCTACGGATCACGGGGGCGCGCCACAATGCGCGACGATGACCGTCATGCTAGATACACTAAACAAAAGTCCGACCGGGACGAATACAACAGACCAGACTCATTCAAACTGCGTCGTGATGTAGCCCGGCATAGAGGTGCCGCACACCCCCTATGCTTCACCGACGAAGTAATGGATCATGAATTCCCAGAAGGGTTTAAACCCGTAAACATTGAATCATATGATGGTACTACAGACCCCGTGGTATGGATAGAAGATTTATTCCTCCATATTCATATGGCCCGCGGAGACGATCTACACCCCATCAAGTACCTCCCACTAAAACTCAAGGGACCACCTCGGCATTGGCTGAATAGCTTGCCGGCAAACTCCATCAGGAGTTGGGAGAACCTGGCAGACGCATTCCTTGACAACTTTCAGGGCACTTACGTGCGACCACCGGATGCGGATGACCTAAGTCACATAAGACAACAGCCCAGAGAGTCAGTCAGGAAATTTTGGACATGGTTCCTAACTAAAATAACCAAATTGTCGACTGTCCGGATGATGAAGCCCTAGCGGCCTTTAAGCATAACATCCATGATGAGTGGCTTGCCCGACATCTCGGCCAAGAAAAGCCAAAGTCCATGGCATCCATCACAACACTCATGACCCGCTTTTATACAGGCGAGGATAGCTGGTTGGCTCGTAGCAACAACACAGCAAGCAATCCTGGCACATCAAAAACCAGGGATAGCAACGACAAACCACGGCGCAACAAAGATAAGCATCACAAAAACGGCGACAACGCCGAAGACATGGCAGTCAATGCCGGATTCAGTGGCTCCAGGTCCGGTCAACGGAAAAAGCCATTCAACAAAAACAATTCAGGCCCGAACAGTTTGGACCGCATACTCGACCGTCCATGCCAAATCCACGGCACCCCAGGAACACCAGCCAATCATACCAACAGAGAATGCTGGGTCTTCAGACAAGCCGGTAGGTCAAGTGCCGAGAACAAGGGGAAGGGGTCTCAAAGCGATGACGATGACGAGGAGCCCCGATCACCGAAAACAGGAGGACCGAAGAAATTTCCTCCCCAAGTGAAAATGGTGAATACGATACACGCAACCTATATCCCCAAGCAGGAGCGTGAACCAAGGGATGCCTGTGCAATAAAGCCAGTCGCCCCGGAACTCAACCCATGGTCCTCTTGTCCAATCACCTTCGACCGAAGGGACCATCCTAAAAGAATCTGTCATGGCGATCCAACCACATTGGTCCTTGACCCCATCATCGAAGGATTCCACTTCACACAAGTCCTCATGGATGGTGGCAGCAGCCTGAACCTGCTATATCAGGATACAGTGCACAAAATGGGCATCAATCCCTCAAGGATCAAACCCACAAAAACCACCTTCAAAGGTGTCATACCAGGCGTAGAGTCCTGTTGCACGGGCTCAATCACACTGGAAGTAATCTTTGGATCTCTCGACAGTCACCGTACCGAAGAGTTACTCTTCGACATCGTCCCCTTTCGCAGTGACTATCAGGCATTGCTCGGACGACCCGCATTCGCTCGGTTCAACGCAGTTCCACATTATGCCTACCATACACTAAAGATGCCCGGTCCATGCAGTGTCATCACGGTTAATGGCAGGGCCGAACTCCCCCTCACCGTCGAAGAATCTACCACCGCTTTAAGAGCAAGTGCAATGAATGGCACCTCCCAATCAAACCTTAAGTCAACGGCCAAGCTCACGGACTCTGTAGAAGAAGTCCGAACTACTGCGCGGCGGGATAGACTGGCCCGTCCAGAGCTTAAGTAAAAACACTCCGGCAAAACTTAAAAGACAAAGCCACATACTGCGGCTAAACCGCTCTGTGGCGAAAAACCATTCCTTGCATTTTCTTCGCAGGTTCACCTTTGCAGGCCAGGACGGATGACATGGAAGCGGCACAGGCACGTAAGGGAATCGTCAGATACTCCCCTATTTGTTCATCCGAATATACTCCGGATCCGCATACAACCTCGTCCCGCCTGGTCCTCGCAGGTTCCATAGTCATATTTCCTTTTATCACATTACCTGTACTCATACGCTTAGACGTATTACTGAAATACAACATGTCAGTTTATATGATGCTAATATGTTGTTATTTCTTATTAAAACTCTTTCTTTAAAAGGCAGCTGCTTACCACAATATGCCTTAGCATGCCAAGGGCTCCATTATACCCATATTACGGCAAAAAAGTCTGAACACCTTCACGGCAGTTCGGCACCCCGAACTTATAGCATTGTATGCATCAGCTCCGAATCTTGTCTTGGGTCAATGGTTGGGTTTGCCCAGCTCCTATGTTTTGGTACCTTATGTTCCGCTATATCGGCTAAGGTAGCGCTAGGAGAACTACTGTGATTGTGTCCCGGTTCTTCCGGACGAGCACCTCAGTAGAGAAAGCCCAAAACTGACTGTAATGATGCGGCGAGAGCTGGTCAAGTGTTCGAGAGGTTGTCAAATCTTTAAAGATTTCTTCCGCATAATGCTATAACCAATGCAGCGTGCGAAGGGTCGGTTTTTCTTCCGGTCAGGCACTTATAGAGCCCCTGGTACGGTTTTCCGAACACCAGGGTTGCGCCTACCATAATTTTTCCTGTGGCTAAGTGAGAGTGATAAAGCCCTATAGTATGATTGCCTGGTTCGTTGTGCTGAACACCTCCTTCAAGGACCCAAAACTGGGATAAAGAGTGCTCAGGTTTATCTCGAACACCCTCGTATTCACTGTGTGGGGGCGGAAGCCGACGACTGGCCAACTCTCAGTATTATTATATAACGGCCACACAAGAGGAACAACTTTCAAATGACAGGCAATAAATAATATAAATGACCTTGTTCAAACATTACAACGGACAAACATGACTGTATTCATGGAAATATAACGTCCTTGGTGCATTTCTCCACTGCAAGGCGGGCTCCTTTCAAGACACCTTCATAATACATTTCGGGTGTGCGGTGCTCCTTCCCCTCGGCGGTCCCTCGGTCATCAGCTTTTCCGCATCCATCTTCCCCCAATGCACCTTTGCACAGGCGAAGGCCATTCGCGCACCCTCTATACAGACTGGCCGCTTGATGAATTCGAGTCAAGGGCAGGCACTCACAAGATGCTTCATGAGCCCGAAGTAACTGCTTGGAATCGGCTCAGCGGGCCACACGTGGATAATTACGTCCTTCATGGCTAGTCCGGCTGCCTTATGCAGTTCGGTCAACTGCTTCAGTTGATCGGAGAAAGACATCGGATAATTCGGCGCCAGATACTGCATCCAGAAGAGCTTATTCGTAGTATTCCTTTCTTCGGCTCGCTAAAATTGGGCTGCATCAGATATTCTGCGCGGCAGCTCCGCAAACACCCCTGGAGGAATCAGAATTCGAATTATCAAAACTTGATTTCCTCCCTTTAAAATAAACGCTTTGTGTAGAAAAAGCCTTACCATCCGCAATCTTCTTCGCTTCCTGGATTTCCTTCAGGGCACCTTGGGCTTCCCCCCGAGCATCACTTGCGGCTTGGCGAGCCTGGGAGAGTTTGGATTCTTTCCCCAATAAACTCTGCTCCAAGGTCTCACATTTCATCATGGCCTCTTATAGCTCTCGCTCGGCCTCAATTAATCGGGCTTCGTGCTTCTCACGGAGAGCCTGCTCTGTGGCCGCCCTTTTCTCGACTTCGGCCACAGCCCTTTTAGGAGCCTCAATTTGGGACGTCGCCCCTAGAGCACATCATAAAAATATTCTTATGCACATTTCAACCATTTGTGCCCAATGAACAAGGTTTCCGCATACCTTGGTCGTCCTCCAGTTGTTTCTTCAATTGGTCAAGTTCTTCTTCGGCCCGCTCCAGACTATGCTTCAGTCCGGATACTTCTGCAGCATGAGAGGCGGCAGTCGCTACAGACACCTGCTTATTAAAACTAGTTAGATGTCATCAAGTGAGTCTCCTACGAACATAAAATTGATCCTCTGTTCGGTTCTTCTTTTTTACCGAACAGTGTATCAGGGGATACAATCTATACTATGACACTATTCCATACCTCGAAGCCTCTTATAAGGCTGACCCAGGATTCATTCTCTCCGCTCTCAGCAGACTGAATCTTCTCAATCACCGCACCCATAAGGGCACGGTGTTCATCAATGATGGTGGGCGAGATGTCGCTTAGGCGGGCGGGCGAGATCTGCCCACACGACGGCAGCGAACAAGGGCGCGGAGGACCTTCGTCTGTGCCAGCGCCGGCTCTGAGAGGATGGTGCGCATCGGGTTCCTCCATCATCGAGAGCGACAACGTCAATGCTGCACCTCCTCACCTCTCGCAGCGGACGGGATTTGGCCGGATGTGTGACCACCGGTGAGGAGAGAGATAGAGTGGACACTGTCATCTTGTTTTGATATGGAGAGGGTGAGAGAGCAAGATGCGAGAAACTCTATCAAACAAGAGGCTATAATGGAGTAAAAAAATATCTCCATAGCAGTGGTTTTGAATAGAATACGCGCATTCCTGGAAAAACGAAACGAAAACTAGCGGACAATTTTTTAACATATCAAGGAAGAAAACTCGGTCAAAAAGACGCCCCCACTTCCAGGTCGCGATAGTCGTCGCGCACACACACATAGACATAGACATGCATATCCGTGTTTAAGTAAAATTCCATTTCCATCTCCAATCATATTTGTCCAACTGGCACATTATTTATGTTTTAATTATATACACAGTAATATTAACATACAGCATCTCTTGTTTACGGGTGTCCGGACCGCTGCAACGGCCGCTCCTGACTAACCCAAACCCTCTCCATCACCCGCGCGTGCTTCCCGCCCGAAACGGTCAATGCCGCATTCACGCCCGGCCAGAGCGGACGCGACCTCTCATTGGCACCGGCATTGAAGTGGCGCACCATCCGAGAGAGCATCACCCATGTCGCTTCCTGGTGCACGCGATTGCTTCGCATTCAAAGGTCACAATAGCCGGCGACAACATGCATGTAAAAAGTTATTGGAAGTCTGTGCTACAGCTAGCTGTCCTCCCCCAACTCGTCAATCTCTTCCAGTAGTGTTAGTACTCCATGGCCCGATCCATCGACAAGAAGGCGGGAAACTTATCGTATACTCGGTTTGCGGTGAGTTGCATGCCGAGCGACCATGTGGGATCGAGTCGTGGAGGAGGGTGAGACATCAACGCGACATACGTGATTTAAACATTGGTTTTGCTCGATGGCGCGATCCAATGAAACGAAACGTTGGTTTCTCTCCGTTTCCATTTTTTCTCCGGAAAAACAGAAACTTTCCCCTCCATTTTCATTCCTACTCCAAGGTTGCCCCGTTACAACATTCCTTCAAATACAAAGGAAAACTAAAATGCATGCTGATGCATCTCAATGATTCACAGATCATAGCCAATATTTACTTCCCAACTAAATACAAAAGTTGTGAGAGCGTGTACGAAAGAAAAACTACTGATGGGGTCACTACGGCTTAAACCCTAGACCCTAAACAGGATTTAATTTCCTGGCCAGGTAGAACCTGTCGAAGGAAAGACGGCCGGCACCCTCGGATCATACGATGCTTTTGTGCAGTTCCACTAAAATCGAACTGAGCATCCCTGATGGCAAAGATATTGAAGAAGTGTGATTAGAATAATAGTACTGGCACTAGTTCATGAGACATAAACTCATCACAAGTAGAAGCCGATAGAAGTAGAGAAAGATCAACATGGAGATGGAGCTACGTGGGGAGCTGCGGCAGTGGAGCAAGCCGGCTCCAAAAGGAAGATGGACTACCTGGAACGTCGGGCTATAGCTAGAAGGGCGGTTGGGACGCGGCATCGGCTCATACCGTGGTGACCCCCAATTGGGACGCACCGACTATGGGTTTTCTCCCTCGCCGATGTCGACGCACGTCTACGCAGAACATTGTTCCCTTAACCCAGCTGCGGGATCAGGCCGGATATGTGACCAGCTGTTGTGGCCACCGTCGTTCTATGCTTGTGAAGAGAGCAAGCCAAGCAAGCAGGCTTGTAGCTTAGGCTCCTGCTAGTCTATATATAGTGGTTTTATTTTTCTCTCCATATCAACCATTTTATATTGCGTATGTGTCATTGAAGAGTGAAATGATGGTTGCTTCTTCCGACTAACTTACTGTGTGATTTGACTGCTCCTTAGTGGCCCCTACACGTACTCCCCCTACATGTATGCAATAGGCACATGTACACATGGACGCAAAAACGCGCGCGATGCCATAATGCATGCATGCCCGAGCACACAACGGAACACACACGGTCACGCTCAAGTGCTCAACCTACACGTGCATGCACACACATACTCTGCCAGGGTGAGCTAGTGACCGTATAAGCACTGGAAAATGTATATATTGAGCACAATGAGCGTATTATGAGGTCCACTGGCCATATTTTTACAAATATATAGTGGCAGACAGTGTATTTATCTCGTTTGAAATTAAGCCATATTAACCGGAGAGGAGGCAGTATGGACTAGCATTACTTTGCTATTTCCCGTCAACTTGTCGAACAAGGAGAAGCTTGCGCGCAGTGGCTCGCAGGACAAGGAGAAATTTTTGACTAATGCGAGCTCTCCCTCGCTCAGGCGGTGGACGTGCAATAGTTAATTCGGTGTCAGATTGCCAGAAGCATACACTATACTAGTACTTGTCACACCCTAGCTAGTCATGCATCAGAGTGTGTGCATCATGTTTAAAATTTCATTTAATTTGAAATGGGGATTTGTGGAACCCTCAGAATCATTTTGAAAAATGACCCAAATAAAAATTTCTCCAAAAGGGTCCAAGAAAATGCTCATGTTGCTCTCTGAAAATATTGGACAGAGATAAAAATCAAATCAATATTTTTAAGAGCTCATAGGTATTTATTTTGGGCATTTGGAATTAATGCATAAATATTTGCATTGGAAATATATTAGTTATATATATTAATATATGTCCAAAAATTATGCCACCTGTTGGGGAGCTCTGGAATAATATATCTAGCTCCTGCAAAATTTGGCATAAGGTTATAAAATGATTTAATATTTTATTTAAATCAAAACAAATGTTAGAAATTAGAAAACAGAAATAAATAAAAGGGAGAACCTTACCTGGGCCTTTTACCTGGCGCCTCTGGCCCAGCCAGCTGGCCGGCCCAGCCCACCTCCTCCTCTGTCGTCCTCGTCCTCGACAGAGGGAGGGGAGTGTGCCTGGCGCGCGCGCGCCACCGCGCCACGCCACCTCCCTCCCTACCTGCCTGCCCCTCCCCTCCTCGTCTGGATGGCCTGGAACGACGCCACGCCCTCCCCCTGCTCTCTCTCACTGTCCCTCGGTTCTTCCCCTCCTCCCCCTCACTCTCTCTCTCACGGCCGAACACCACCATCGCCGCCGTTCGCCATAGCAGCCGCCACCGGCCACCCCTCACCCCTCCGCTGAGCTCAGGAGCTCCGCCGCGACCCCCTCTTCCTCCCCACCAAGCCAAGCCCCTCCGGAAGCCCTGCATCGCCGCCCACGTCGCCGTTCCCCTCCTCGGCCACCGGAGATCGTCGCCGTCGATTCGAGAGCTACCGGACGTCCCCGAGCCCGCTAACCATCCCTGCAGCTCCGCGGTGAGCCGCTGAACCGATTCCCCCTTGCCCCGTCGTCCCTAGCATCCTGTAGTTGCCGTCCCCTTGAGCTCCGAAGCTCTCCGCCGCCGTGCCTTGTCGCCGCCGTGGCTGGAGCCCTTGTAGCTCGAAGCCGAGCACACCATCGTGCTCCACACCTCACCAGGAGCACGTAGCACGCACCAACGCCTCCCCTAGCGCCCTGCATCGCCGATCCCGACCGCACCCGAACTCCGGCCGCCGCTCACGAGCTCGCCGTCGTCGGTACCGGCCACCTCAGGCACGGCCACCACCACCGTTCGACGCGCGGGAACAAGGGCTCTCCAACGAGCCCAAGCACGGCCTCGCCCGTGCCCTGTAGCGCGTTTCCGTGTCGCGCCGCCGTCTCGGGCCTCGCCGGCGTCATGTCGCCGGTGGGTTTGACCTATTTGACCTGGGGTTTGACCCCCCTAGGGTCACTGACGCGTGGGCCCCGTCGGCCAGGTGGTCAGATTAGTGCTAATCACTGTTAGCTAACCCCCTGACACTGACCAGTGGGCCCCAGCGCCACTAATTCCTAATTAGGATTAAACTAACCCTGTTTAACCCCCCTGTCACTGACGTGTGGACCCCACACGTTAGGTTTGACCTCAGCCATCCGCAGTTGACCGCTGACGTCATGCTGACGTCATGCTGGTGCAATATATATATTTCTGGATTTAATTTAAATCAGGAAATTCCAGAATATTATTTAAACTTCAAAAATTCATAACTTTTATTCTGTAACTCCAAATTAGACAAATTATATATGAAAAATGATCAGAAAAATCCACTCTATCCATCTGTACTATTTTCATGCATGATCAAACAAGTTAAATTGATGTTTAAAGCATAACAAGGAAAATCACTTTAAAAGGCCATACTTGAGTTTGAAATTTGAATCTTTGATTCAAATTGGTTCAAACCCTTCTGGTTTTAGTTGCATTAGCCCAACACACTCATATTGCCATGTTTCATGCATGCATCATATTGTTGCACATTGTTTGGTGATGGTTGTGTATCGGTGTCCTTTGCGACAGGTTCTGCCTCCGAGGAGTACCGTGATTACCCTAACGAAGAACCGTATCAGTGCATCGAACCATCAGGCAAGCAACCAACCATTTGATCATATCGATACAATCCCATGTTCTCGCTCCTGCTCTCTTTCACTGCATTAAGACAACGCGTTTCAAACTGCTGTGTGCTACGGTAGTTGAACCCATTTCCTCTGCATGACCTGTCATTGCCACAGTAACTAGATGAAACCCACTAGCATGTGTAGGAGTTGATTGAGCCATATGTATGTGTTGTTCCTACCTTGCTATGCCTGCTATGCTTAGAGTCGTGTCAGGTCTGGTTCATCTGGGTGATGGCTAGAGTGAAATGATTATGTCGGTAATGAGAGTGGTGTGGTGAACACGATTTGGTAAAGGTATCGATGAGAGGCCATGTAGGAGTACATGGTGGGTTGTTTCATTGAAGCCGACCTTAAGCACTGAGATCTGTATGTGTGATTTAAGATACAGCTACTACCATGCATTGGGCCCTGAAATATGACCCCGCTCGACTTCTTATTCACCCTAGCTCTCTGTCCAGGAGTTGCAAGTAGTTTCTGGTGTTTGTAGCCTACTGGAGGCCGTGGACAGCGCTGACCGTAGGGGTGGGCTGTGATGCGGTAGGTACGTGGCCGGGTGTACCGAATACCCGTTAGGTATCTCGGGAACCCTGTTCACATCGTTCGGGGCCGTATGGGAAACCTCGGCCGGACTCCCTGCGGATGGAACCTGGATAGGCGATAAACCTGGACTAGAGGCTTAAGTGTTTAGGTAGGTCGTGGTCTACACCCACGTCGGCTTTCGCTTGAAGTCTGCCGAGCACATGTCGTGTGCAGACGCTAAGTGGTGGAAACATGTATGAAGAAGTACACCCCTGCAGGGTTATCATGATCTATTCGAATAGCCGCGTCCGCGGTAAAGGACTACTTGGTTGCCTATACAGTTCATAGACAAGTAAATGGAAACTGCTAAAAGCCTCAAGATAAGTGTGAGTGCCGAGGATGGCTCTTCCGTAGGAAGACGGAGGTGGATCCTCGGTAGTGTATTGAAGTGGTGAGTAGTGGACTCGTGTGCGCAAAACCATTTCAAGTTGAAGTATCGTAGGATAGTCTAGCCAAGAGTCAAAGCTGGCTTGCTGCAATAACTCCACCAACCCTTCTTGATAATATGCATGTATGTAGGATCTGATGTAAGTCTTGCTGAGTACCTTTGTACTCATGTTGCTATAATTTACATTTTTACAGAAGACGCTGCAACCCCTTCTGATGGGTTCTATGTAGACGTTGACATCAACGAGTAGGCTAAAGACCCAGGTGGTGACCCTGAGCTTGTGAAGGACCACGTAGTATAGCTAGGCTTTCCAAGCCTCTTTTATTTTACTAGTTGTCTGTACTCAGACAAGTTACTTCCGCTGCTGGTTTGTATGACTGTATGACTTGAATGCTGGGTCGTGTGACCCGTACCTTGTGTATGTTATGTATGGCTCTCTGAGCCTTAAATAAAGTACTTGTGTCGTAGAGTCATGTTGTGATGCTTCGTTGTATTTGCACATATCGAGCATATTGTGTGTATGATTGAAATGCTTGGTATGTGTGGGATCTGACTACCTAGTTGTTTATCTTTAGTAGCCTCTCTTACCGGGAAATGTCTCCTAGTGTTACCGCTGAGCCATGGTAGCTTGCTACTGCTCTGGAACACTTAGGCTGGCCGGCATGTGTCCTTCTTCGTTCCTGTGTCTGTCCCTTCGGGGAAATGTCACGCTTTGAGTACCGGAGTCCTGTTAGCCCGCTACAGCCCGGTTTACCGGAGTCCTGCTAGCCCAGTGCTACAGCCCGGACCCACTTGCTGATGACCGACACGTTCGAAGCTGGGTCATGGATGCCTGTCCCTGTAAGTCTGTGCCACTTTGGGTTTACGACTAGTCATGTCAGCCCGGGCTCCTTATCATATGGATGCTAGCGACACTATCATATACGTGAGCCAAAAGGCGCAAACGGTCCCGGGCAAAGGTAAGGCGACACCCGTGGGGATACCGTGCGTGAGGCCGCAAAGTGATATGAGGTGTTACCGGCTAGATCGATGTGACATCGAGTCGGGGTCCTGACAGCGTTGGCATCAGAGCCGGACTGCCTGTAGGTTCTCCAAGCCAAACTGGTCGATGTTGAGTCTAGAAATTCTTTAGTTATATGTAGGGGAATTGTTTGTGGGTTGGAACGTAAGGCTCTTTTTACTCCTTTATCTTATGACATTCTGATCTGAGTCAGTCCATTCTTCCACCGGGGGTTAAGGAATTAGGATCTATTCTCTCTATCAGGATCACGTGTTACTAATCAGTAGTACCTTATAGGTATGATGGATACAAGCCTAGTTCAGTTCTTCTACCATATTATGTTGCTAGGATGGACTCAGAATTTGATATGATGATGTTGAGTGTGTATGAAATCCTTTGTCAAATGTCTCAAAATCCTTCTTGAGCATTTACAGCTGTTATGCTGCCGAAATTTTGCTAGAAATTCTAATGCCTTTGCATTATGATTGTGCTTTCAGATGGCCACTCGCGACCTCAATCAAGTGGTTCGCCTGACTCGATGCCTAGATGTACCCGGCCATACTGCCAAGTTGGTCAGGGTAATGACTGAGGCTGGATACCGCTGGTATCCTGAGTACACGGTCGAAGAGCAATTCCGAGACTTTAATCAAAGCCAGTATCTCTGCACTGTCAGGATATTTCCATCTTATCCTGGATCCACCGAGCCCCTTCACTGCTCCTATGGACTCGGGGTTACTATTGAGATGGCTGTGCAGGACGCCGCCTACTCTATGATGACCATCATGCGAGTCAGATCTGGTCTATTTCGGGACTCTGATTTCCGGTATATGCCAGGATCACTTCCGGGAGCACAAGGGTATCTCCAGGCTATCTATGCTGACCCCACCCAGGAGGATTCACGGACTCGCACCACTGCTGAGATGCTCGAGGATAAGGACCGTGAAAATCGGGCCTTGAGGTTAGAGCTCTTCAATACCCGTGCTGACCACTGGGCCACATTGACTCGGTTCGCACCGGCGGTGCAAGCTGGATATTCAGATATGCGCGATCTCTATCCTGTGAGATCTGCTCTGCCAGACGTGATGGGTTGGCGTGATGTAGGAGGCATCACCCCACCTCGCGGTCCCCGCAGGCCACCGTCTGTTGGTCCAAGACCTCATCCTAGCCCCTATGGTCCACAAGCTCCGCGGGATCGTCTGTTTCCGGATGATCATGTTGAGCTTCCAGGCTATGGAGGTGACTTCTACGAGGACTACTACGGATCGGTCTGAGCTAGTGGTAGTATTGCTAGTTTGCTCTAGCTGTGTCGTCTATCGTCCCGCGTGACTCGTGGGATATGACCTAGTTTGTACTCTTTCCGGAGGTGTAGAAAAATAATGTATAGGAGCTTGGAATGCCTCCGATGAGATGTAATCCTCTTTTCACCGTAATAGTACTTTGTTTGGTCTTGTACTAAACCCTGTATGGTGTGTATGACGATGGAATAAAAGAAGCAGTTTCTGTATCTACCATGTCATACGGATGATCATCTTGCATTCCGAGTTATTCCTTACATTTTGTATCCTATGTTGGAATTTTATCATCCTGACTAAATCATTGTCTTGTTTACCTAGGATGGTCAACACGCGCGCTAACCCTGCTCCTCAAGAGCAGGCCGAAGGCAGTGAAGTCAGGGATGCAAATCTGCCTCATCCTCCTTCCCTAGCCGAGGTTATGATGGAAGCTGAGAGAAACAAGCGGGAGACCAACCGTTTGTTGGAGCGTATTGAACAGAACACAGCACACCATCAGAGGACTAACGTGGTGTCACTCAGTGATTTTATCAAATTACATCCACCCACGTTCCACCACTCCGTCGAGCCTCTCGACGCTGATGACTGGCTTCGCAGTATCTCTCACAAACTGCGTTCCGCGCTGGTAGCGGAGGCTGACAAGGTCACCTTTGCTGCATATCATCTTGAAGGCCCCGCCAGTCTATGGTGGGAGAATTATGGAGCTATGCGCCCAGCGGGCCATGTCACTACTTGGGCTGAATTCAGCGAGGCTTTCCGTGAACATCACATTCCGGAGGGTCTCATGGACCGTAAACGTGAGGAATTTTGCAGTTTCACCCAAGGCCGACTTTCTGTGGATGCTTACAGCAGGGAGTTTGGTAATCTCGCACGATATGCAACTGAGGAAGTGTCTACTGATGCCAAGAAGCAAGCAAGGTTCCGTAAGGGCCTTAGTCCTGAGCTTCGCCGTGACCTCCGTCTGCATGAGTGCACATCTTTTCAGAAACTTGTCAACAAAGCCATCAGTGCTGAAACTGGTCAGACTGACTATGACGCAACACGCAAGCATGGCCGTGACATGGGTTCCTCATCCGGTGCTGGTCCTCAGAAGCGCCGCGTGTGGGTACCCAACACCGCCCTGCCACCCAGGTTCACACTGAGGCCATCTTTCCAGGCGCCTCGCCCTGTTCAACAGTCTGCTCCAGCCAAGCCCTATGGGGGTCCAACCAACAATGCTCCTCCACGTACCAGTTCCGTAACTTGTTTCAAGTGTGGGGAATCTGGCCACTATATGCGTGAGTGTTCCCAGACCAACCCCAACCAGTCTGCTAAAGCTGTTGGCCGTGGCAAGCCGACAGGAAAAGTATTCCACGCCAAGCCGGTCACCGCTTCACGTGGCCATGTCAACTGTATCTCTGCCGAAGAAGCTCAAGAGGATCCCAACGTTGTTCTCGGTACGCTTCTTGTTAATTGCCACCTGGCATCTGTTCTTTTCGATACAGGAGCCTCTCATTCTTTTATATCTGAAAACTATGCTCGTTTGCATAACGTCGCATTCGGTGATATGCCAACCTCTATGGTAATTCAAACTCCGGGATCCAAATGGCAAAACTCTAGAGTAAGCCATGGAAATGAAATCCAAGTCGACAGACTTGTTTTCCTCGCATCTTTGATAGCCCTTAAATCTTCAGATATTAATATCATTTTGGGTATGGACTGGATGTCAGCTCATCAAGCCAAATTGATTGCTTCTCTAGGACTGTTCAACTCACCCATCCTTCGGGGAAGATAGTCAATGTCTTGACCCGAATAGCCAAGCGACAGTTATTTTCTCTTAACGCCAGCCCTTTGCCAGACCTTGAGGACGTTCCGGTAGTCCGTGACTTCCCGGATGTCTTTCCAGAGGAATTGCCAGGTGTTCCACCTGACAGGGATGTTGAGTTCGTAATAGACCTCATTCCAGGAACCGTTCCGATTGCTAGAAGACCTTATAAGATGGCACCACTAGAACTAGCCGAGCTTAAGAAACAACTCGATGAGTCCTTGAAAAAGGGTTTCATCCGACCTAGCTCATCCCCGTGGGCTTGCCCCGTCCTATTCGTCAAGAAGAAGGATGGTACGGACCGGATGGTTGTAGATTACCGACCTGTCAATTTGGTCACAATCAAGAACAAATATCCGCTTCCCAGGATCAACGACCTGTATGATCAGCTCGCTGGATCCTCAGTCTTCTCCAAGATGGATTTGAGGTTGGGCTACCATCAAATCAAAATCAGAAACGGGGACATTCCTAAAACGGCCTTTGTTACTCGTTATGGCCAATACGAGTACACCGTCATGTCCTTCGGATTAACCAACGCTCCAGCCACCTTTTCTCGGTTAATGAACTCAATCTTCATGGAGTATTTGGATAAATTCGTCGTAGTTTATCTCGATGATATACTCATCTACTCCAAGAACAAGGAAGAACATGCCGAACATTTAAGGCTAGTGTTGAAGAAACTTCGAGAGCATCGCCTTTATGCCAAATTTTCTAAATGTGAATTCTGGTTGTCAAAAGTGACCTATCTGGGTCATGTAATATCTGGTAAAGGTATTGCTGTTAACCCTGAGCGAGTTCATGCCGTCCTTAATTGGACTCCACCCGAATCGGTCAAGCAAGTTCGGAGTTTTCTGGGCTTAGCAAGCTATTGTCGTCGCTTTGTCGAGAACTTCTCCAAGGTTGCTAAACATCTAACCGAACTCCTCAAGAAAGATAAGAAGTTCGAATGGACTCCACAATGTGAGCACAGCTTTCAGGAACTGAAAAGACGCCTGACTTCTGCTCCCGTACTGGTACCGCCAGACTTCTCCAAGGACTTTGTTATCTACTGCGGTGCCTCGCGACAAGGACTAGGTTGCATTCTCATGCAAGATCGACACGTAATTGCCTACGCTTCACGGCAATTGCACCCACATGAGGAGAATTATCCTACTCATGATCTAGAGCTTGCAGCCGTAGTCTATGCACTTAAGACCTGGCGACATTACCTCCTCGGTAATCGTTGCGAAATATTCACTGATCACCAAAGTCTGAAGTACATTTTCACCCAACCGGATTTGAATCTCAGGCAAAGACGTTGGGTTGAGTTGATCACAGACTTCGACTTAGGAATAACCTACACCCCAGGGAAAGCCAACGTCATGGCTGATGCGCTAAGTCGTAAATCTTATTGTAACAACCTGATGTTACAACAAAGTCAACCGCTTCTCCATGAGGAATTTCGGAAGCTTAACCTTCACATTGTACCTCAAGGTTTTCTTTCCACCTTGGTAGCAAAACCTACTCTTACGGATCAAATCATCGCTGCCCAAAAGCGAGATAAGGGAATATCTAAAATCAAAGAGAACATTGCTATCGGAGGTGCTAGTTGTTTCTCCACAAATGATCATGGTGTTGTGTACTTTGAGAACCGTCTAGTGGTTCCCAAGAACCAGCATCTACGGCAGTTGATCCTTAAGGAGGCTCATGAATCTCCTCTCACCATTCATCCCGGTAGTACTAAGATGTATCAGGACCTACGCCAGAGGTTCTGGTGGACTAGGATGAAGAGAGAGATTGCTCAGTATATTGCTAATTGCGACGTCTGTCGTCGTGTAAAAGCAGAGCATCAACGGCCTGCTGGCACCCTTCAACCCTTAGCTATTCCTGAATGGAAATGGGATAAAATTGGTATGGATTTCATTACCGGTTTTCCCAGGACCAAGAGAGGGAATAATGCTATTTTCATCGTGGTCGATCGTCTTTCCAAAGTAGCCCATTTCTTACCTGTTCGTGAGAGTATAACCGCTAGCCAGCTGGCAGACTTATACATCTCCCGAATAGTGTCCCTCCATGGTGTTCCTTTGGAAATTAACTCGGATCGAGGAAGTCTTTTCACCTCTCGATTTTGGGAAAGTTTCCAAAATGCTATGGGAACCCGTCTCTCCTTTAGCACCGCCTTCCACCCTCAGTCGAGTGGTCAAGTGGAACGCGTCAACCAGATTCTAGAAGACATGCTTCGAGCCTCTGTTATCTCATTCGGAATGGATTGGGAGAAGTGTCTTCCATTTGCCGAATTCGCTTACAACAACAGCTATCAATCTAGCTTGGGTAAAGCCCCTTTTGAAGTTCTCTATGGACGACGGTGTCGAACACCCCTTAACTGGTCAGAGACCGGGGAAAGACAATTCTTTGGCCCGGATATGATTCAGGAAGCAGAAGAACAAGTTCGCATCGTTCGTGAAAAGTTGAAAACAGCCCAATCTCGTCAAAAGAGTCAATATGACCGAAAACATAAGGCTATGACTTTCGAGGTTGACGAGAAGGCTTATCTTCGGGTCACCCCTCTGAAGGGAACCCATCGTTTCGGTATCAAAGGCAAATTGGCTCCTCGTTACATTGGACCTTTTCGCATTCTCGCCAAATGAGGAGAAGTTGCCTACCAGTTGGAACTACCTCCGCACCTCTCCAGAGTCCACGATGTCTTCCACGTTTCTCAACTCAGGCGTTGCTTCTCGGATCCTATCCATGGAGTGGACCACGAAACGCTTGATCTCCAAGATAATCTTACATATCGAGAGTACCCCATTCGTAATCTCGATCAGGCCGAACGTACCACCCGATGTCATAATATCAAGTTTCTCAAAGTTCAATGGTCGCACCATTCTGAGGATGAAGCAACTTGGGAAAGGGAGGATCGTCTTCGACTCGAGTATCCCGCCTTCTTCCCGGAGGAACCCAAATCTCGGGACGAGATTCTTTTGAGTGGGGGTGAGTTGTCACACCCTAGCTAGTCATGCATCAGAGTGTGTGCATCATGTTTAAAATTTCATTTAATTTGAAATGGGGATTTGTGGAACCCTCAGAATCATTTTGAAAAATGACCAAAATAAAAATTTCTCCAAAAGGGTCCAAGAAAATGCTCATGTTGCTCTCTGAAAATATTGGACAGAGATAAAAATCAAACCAATATTTTTAAGAGCTCATAGGTATTTATTTTGGGCATTTGGAATTAATGCATAAATATTTGCATTGGAAATATATTAGTTATATATATTAATATATGTCCAAAAATTATGCCACCTGTTGGGGAGCTCTGGAATAATATATCTAGCTCCTGCAAAAATTGGCATAAGGTTATAAAATGATTTAATATTTTATTTAAATCAAAACAAATGTCAGAAATTAGAAAACAGAAATAAATAAAAGGGAGAACCTTACCTGGGCCTTTTACCTGGCGCCTCTGGCCCAGCCAGCTGGCCGGCCCAGCCCACCTCCTCCTCTGTCGTCTTCGTCCTCGACAGAGGGAGGGGAGTGTGCCCGGCGCGCGCGCGCGCCACCGCGCCACGCCACCTCCCTCCCTGCCTGCCTGCCCCTCCCCTCCTCGTCTGGATGGCCTGGAACGACGCCACGCCCTCCCCCTGCTCTCTCTCACTCTCCCTCGGTTCTTCCCCTCCTCCCCCTCGCTCTCTCTCTCACGGCCGAACACCACCATCGCCGCCGTTCGCCATAGCAGCCGCCACCGGCCACCCCTCGCCCCTCCGCTGAGCTCAGGAGCTCCGCCACGACCCCCTCTTCCTCCCCACCAAGCCAAGCCCCTCCGGAAGCCCTGCATCGCTGCCCACGTCGCCGTTCCCCTCCTCGGCCACCGGAGATCGTCGCCGTCGATTCGAGAGCTACCGGACGTCCCCGAGCCCGCTAACCATCCCTGCAGCTCCGCGGTGAGCCGCTGAACCGATTCCCCCTTGCCCCGTTGTCCCTAGCATCCTGTAGTTGCCGTCCCCTTGAGCTCCGAAGCTCGCCGCCGCCGTGCCTCGTCGCCGCCGTGGCTGGAGCCGTTGTAGCTCGAAGCCGAGCACACCATCGTGCTCCACACCTCACCAGGAGCATGTAGCACGCACCAACGCCTCCCCTAGCGCCCTGCATCGCCGATCCCGACCGCACCCGAACTCCGGCCGCCGCTCACGAGCTCGCCGTCGTCGGTACCGGCCACCTCAGGCACGGCCACCACCACCGTTCGACGCGCGGGAACAAGGGCTCTCCAACGAGCCCAAGCACGGCCTCGCCCGTGCCCTGTAGCGCGTTTCCGTGTCGCGCCGCCATCTCGGGCCTCGCCGGCGTCATGTCGCCGGTGGGTTTGACCTGTTTGACCTGGGGTTTGACCCCCCCAGGGTCACTGACGCGTGGGCCCCGTCGGCCAGGTGGTCAGATAAGTGCTAATCACTGTTAGCTAACCCCCTGACACTGACCAGTGGGCCCCAGCGCCACTAATTCCTAATTAGGATTAAACTAACCCTATTTAACCCCCCTGTCACTGACGTGTGGACCCCACACGTCAGGTTTGACCTCAGCCAGCCGCAGTTGACCGCTGACGTCATGCTGGCGCAATATATATATTTCTAGATTTAATTTAAATCAGGAAATTCCAGAATATTATTTAAACTTCAAAAATTCATAACTTTTATTCTGTAACTCCAAATTAGACAAATTATATATGAAAAATGATCAGAAAAATCCACTCTATCCATCTGTACTATTTTCATGCATGATCAAACAAGTTAAATTGATGTTTAAAGCAGAACAAGGAAAAGCACTTTAAAAGGCCATACTTGAGTTTGAAATTTGAATCTTTGATTCAAATTGGTTCAAACCCTTCTGGTTTTAGTTGCATTAGCCCAACACACTCATATTGCCATGTTTCATGCATGCATCATATTGTTGCACATTGTTTGGTGATGGTTGTGTATCGGTGTCCTTTGCGACAGGTTCTGCCTCCGAGGAGTACCGTGATTACCCTAACGAAGAACCGTATCAGTGCATCGAACCATCAGGCAAGCAACCAACCATTTGATCATATCGATACAATCCCATGTTCTCGCTCCTGCTCTCTTTCACTGCATTAAGACAACGCGTTTCAAACTGCTGTGTGCTACGGTAGTTGAACCCATTTCCTCTGCATGACCTGTCATTGCCACAGTAACTAGATGAAACCCACTAGCATGTGTAGGAGTTGATTGAGCCATATGTATGTGTTGTTCCTACCTTGCTATGCCTGCTATGCTTAGAGTCGTGTCAGGTCTGGTTCATCTGGGTGATGGCTAGAGTGAAATGATTATGTCGGTAATGAGAGTGGTGCGGTGAACACGATTTGGTAAAGGTATCGATGAGAGGCCATGTAGGAGTACATGGTGGGTTGTTTCATTGAAGCCGACCTTAAGCACTGAGATCTGTATGTGTGATTTAAGATACAGCTACTACCATGCATTGGGCCCTGAAATATGACCCCGCTCGACTTCTTATTCACCCTAGCTCTTTGTCCAGGAGTTGCAAGTAGTTTCTGGTGTTTGTAGCCTACTGGAGGCCGTGGACAGCGCTGACCGTAGGGGTGGGCTGTGATGCGGTAGGTACGTGGCACGGTGTACCGAATACCCGTTAGGTATCTCGGGAACCCTGTTCACATCGTTCGGGGCCGTATGGGAAACCTCGGCCGGACTCCCTGCGGATGGAACCTGGATAGGCGATAAACCTGGACTAGAGGCTTAAGTGTTTAGGTAGGTCGTGGTCTACACCCACGTCGGCTTTCGCTTGAAGTCTGTCGAGCACATGTCGTGTGCAGATGCTAAGTGGTGGAAACATGTATGAAGAAGTACACCCCTGCAGGGTTATCATGATCTATTCGAATAGCCGCGTCCGCGGTAAAGGACTACTTGGTTGCCTATACAGTTCATAGACAAGTAAATGGAAACTGCTAAAATTCTCAAGATAAGTGTGAGTGCCGAGGATGGCTCTTCCGCAGGAAGACGGAGGTGGATCCTCGGTAGTGTATTGAAGTGGTGAGTAGTGGACTCGTGTGCGCAAAACCATTTCAAGTTGAAGTATCATAGGATAGTCTAGCCAAGAGTCAAAGCTGGCTTGCTGCAATAACTCCACCAACCCTTCTTGATAATATGCATGTATGTAGGATCTGATGTAAGTCTTGCTGAGTACCTTTGTACTCATGTTGCTATAATTTACATTTTACAGAAGACGCTGCAACCCCTTCTGATGGGTTCTATGTAGACGTTGACATCAACGAGTAGGCTAAAGACCCAGGTGGTGACCCTGAGCTTGTGAAGGACCACGTAGTATAGCCAGGCTTTCCAAGCCTCTTTTATTTTACTAGTTGTCTGTACTCAGACAAGTTACTTCCGCTGCTGGTTTGTATGACTGTATGACTTGAATGCTGGGTCGTGTGACCCGTACCTTGTGTATGTTATGTATGGCTCTCTGAGCCTTAAATAAAGTACTTGTGTCGTAGAGTCATGTTGTGATGCTTCGTTGTATTTGCACATATCGAGCATATTGTGTGTATGATTGAAATGCTTGGTATGTGTGGGATCTGACTACCTAGTTGTTTATCTTTAGTAGCCTCTCTTACCGGGAAATGTCTCCTAGTGTTACCGCTGAGCCATGGTAGCTTGCTACTGCTCTGGAACACTTAGGCTGGCCGGCATGTGTCCTTCTTCGTTCCTATGTCTGTCCCTTCGGGGAAATGTCACGCTTTGAGTACCGGAGTCCTGTTAGCCCGCTACAGCCCGGTTTACCGGAGTCCTGCTAGCCCAGTGCTACAGCCCAGACCCACTTGCTGATGACCGACACGTTCGAAGCTGGGTCATGGATGCCTGTCCCTGTAAGTCTGTGCCACTTTGGGTTTACGACTAGTCATGTCAGCCCGGGCTCCTTATCATATGGATGCTAGCGACACTATCATATACGTGAGCCAAAAGGCGCAAACGGTCCCGGGCAAAGGTAAGGCGACACCCATGGGGATACCGTGCGTGAAGCCGCAAAGTGATATGAGGTGTTACCGGCTAGATCGATGTGACATCGAGTCGGGGTCCTGACAGTACTATTCTTGTTCGACTTCCCGAAGAGGCGAACAGCCAAGTGCAAAGTTTACTAGTACTAGTACTACTACTATAGTCTATAGAGGTATGTACTATACTAGTACTAGGAACCGGATGGAGGAGCATCTGCACTCTTATTATATTTTTAAAATGTGATAAAGCAATCTTCAACACATTTGGTTCTCTTCAAGGGTTCTCGCATGTGATAATGGAAGTTGATTGCATGGAACATTCACCATAGTTCTCGCTTAATTTTGGCTGATATCCTATTACAAATAGGAGCGCTCGGTAATATTTCCTCTTTTTTTGTTATTCAGCATGTAAACAGGTCAACAAACCTTGCGGCACATCTTTGTGCGAACCGTGCTTGCTGCACTTTGAATGTGGCCGAGAGCTGGCTTGATGAAACACCTCGCTTCCTACTTCTTTTTTTGCGGGGTACCTTGCTTCCTAGTGACCAGTGTCTTAGCTGATCATCCTAAGAATGCTTATATATGAACCAAGCTCTCTCATTTACCCACAAAAGGGATTAATCCATATTAACAATAAAGGAGGGAGTATGGACTAGCACTACTTTTTGGTGTGTCCCGTCAACTCGCAGAATGAGGAGAAGCTTGCAGGACAAGGTGAAGGCCTTTTGACTAATGCAACCTACCCTCGCCCAGGCGGTGGACATGCATCAGTTCATGAAGAGGCGAAGAGCCAAGCACAGGTTTAGTAGTACGATTAGTACAACTACTAGAACTGCATGGTGGAGCATCTGTACTCTTATTTTTTTTAATCTCTGATAAAGTAAACATTTATTCGGGAGAAGGGCGAAAAACAGCAGCCCAACATGTAATGATGATATCGATCAACTGTCACATCCCTAGCTTCTGGCATGTTCACTAGGCTAGCCTCATGTGTGTGTATCATGTTTTAATCTCCCGGAAACTTGAAATGGGGATTGCCTAAACCCTAGCATTAAAGGAATTCACTAGGTTCAACCCAAAATATTTCCAGCAAATCCAAATGGCTTTCAAAAATGTTCATCATTCTTGGAAAATGCTGGAAACAGTAACCAGAGGTGATGCACATTTTTCCATGACATATTTGGACTCTGGATTAAATCATACTCTACTTGCATTTAGGCATTTAAATGCTATTAAATATTTTAAATGCTCAAATAATCATAAACTAAAATGTTTATTGTAGTATATATTCTCAACAGTGATCCTGAGTAGTTTCATGATTTTTTGAAGTGTCTAAGTATTTTTAATAAAGCCCTAAAGACTACAGAATAATAGAAAAACAAAAAAAAATTAGAAGAGAGAGAGAGAGAGAGAAGGACTTACGTGGCGCCACCAACCGGCCCATCTCCTGTGTGGCCCAGCACTGCAGCTGGCCTAGCCCACCACCGCCTTCTCCCCTGTCGTCTTCCTCCTCTGCAAAGAGGATGCCCGTGTGGCCGGCGCGCGCATGAACGGCACGCCACGCCACCAGGGCGCCTGCCTGCCTCCTACCACCGAGACGTCACGAGAAACCGCCTCGGAGCCGTCTGGATCGCGTTGACCACTCCGTTGGCGCTGCTCGCCGTCACCGCATCCACCGTGTTCCCCGAGCCGCCCCGAGCTCCTCCACCTCGTTCCCTACCTCCTCACCGAGCCACGCGACCGGAAGGGCCCCGAAGCGCCGCTCCGACGCTTTTCCCCTCCTCGGCTGCCGAAGATCTGCCTCGCCACCCCGCTCAGCTCCGGCCTTCCCTGAGCCCGCTTTGAAGTCTACTACAACCGATGTGAGCTACTGCTCCTTCTCCCCCTCTCTGTTTTCCCGATTGCACGCCGCAGCTGCCGTTTTGCTGACGACCGAAACCCGCCGCCGCCCGTGCTCACCGCCGGCGACGCTCTGGTGACCATTTGATCTCGGGTGCGCGTCCACCGAGCTTGCCGCCCCGCTCAGAGCCTCTCTAGCACCTTCCCTTGCCCGCTTGCACCCCACAGCGCCACCCACGCACATCACCGAGCCCGCCGCCGCCGCTACACACCGTCCCCGGCATCCCCACGACCACCAGTGGATGCCCCGCACCACGGGCTCTCCAACGCACCTAACCGCGCGGCCATCCGTGGCCGGAAACGACCGGCCGGCGATCGCCGCCGTGTCGGGTCATCGCTGGCGTAACCATGCCAACGTGGCATGGCCATTAGGCGCTAACCCCGCTGCTTAAACCGCCCACAGCCACTGACAGTGGGCCCCAGGCCTGGTCAAACCCCAGTCAGCGCTGGGTTTGACCGGGATTAGCCCTATGTCGCTGACATGTGGCCCCCACACGTCAGGTTTGACCTGGGTCAACCCAGTTGACTGCTGACACAGGCATGACATAGTGCTGACGCAATTAATGATTTTCTGGTTTTAAAATAATCAGGAAATTCCAGAAAATGTCCTAAACTTCTAAAATTCATAAAAATTCAACCGTAGCTCCAAATCAAATAATTTATATATGAAAAATGATCAGAAAAATCCAACCTTTCCATAAGTACTGGTTTCATGCATGTTAGAGCAACCTACGTTTCTGTTTAGATGGAACATGATAATGCACTTATATGAGTTCATAATTTAGGCTTGTATTTGAATCTTTGATTCAAATAAGCTCAAACCACTCTGGTTTTAGTTGCATTAGCCCAACACACGGCATATTGACATCTCATGATCATGCATCATATTGTGCATTTCATTGATTGTATTTCTTCTCTGTTGCCGGTATTTCTCCCCTCTCGGTAGACAATGTTCCGACGTTGTGATCGTTGACACTGATGAAGACTCAATGCTATCTTCAGAAGTGCCAGGCAAGCAAAAACCCCTTGTTCATTCTGATACAATCCCACTCTCTCGCTCCTGCTCTCTTTTACTGCATTAGGACAACAACGATTCATCTGTTACTTGTTGTGGTAGCTGAACCCCTTTATCCTCTGCATGACCTGTCATTGCCACAGTAAATAGATGAAACCCACTAGCATGAGTAGGAGTTGTTTGAGCCATGTTCTGCCTACTCATGCATGCTTGTTTATCATGCCTGCTAGTGCTTAGAGTTGAGTCAGGTCTGATTCATCGGGGATGAATCGGAGGTATGTGAACATGTCCTACTGTGTGTGAGCTAAGTGTGTGAACACAATTTGGTAAAGGTAGCAGTGAGAGGACATGTAGGAGTACATGGTGGGTTGTCTCATTGAAGCCTTCCTTAGGAACTGAGTTCTGTGTTTGTGATCCATGAAATAGATACTACCACGCATTGGGCCCGAAACCAAAGGACCCTCTCGGCTTCTTAATCACCCTTGTCCTCTGTCCAGGAGTTGCAAGTAGTTTCTGGTGTTTGTAGTATGCTGGAGGTCGTGGGCAGCGCTGACCCGAGGGTGGGTTGTGATGCGGTAGGCACGTGGCCGGGTATGCCGGGCGCCCGTTTGGTGTCGCCGAACCCTGTACACATCGTTCGGGGCCGTATGTGGAAACCTCAGCCGGACTCCCTACGGATGGAACCTGAATAGGCGATAAACCTGGACTAGAGACTTGAGTGTTTAGGTAGGCCGTAGCCGACACCCTCGTTGGGCTTCCGCTTGAAGGTTGCCGAGTACATGTCGTGTAAACGAGGTAAGTGGTGAGAGCGTGTGTGAAGAAGTACACCCCTGCAGGGTTAACATAATCTATTTGAATAGCCGCATTCGCGGTAAAGGACATCTGGGTTGCCTGTATAGTTCATAGACAAGTGAAAGTGGATACTCTAAAATACGCAAGATAAGCGTGAGTGCTATGGATGGCGTTCTCGTAGGGAGATGAGAGCGGATCCATAGTGGTGTATTGATATGGTGAATATGTGGACTCATGTGCGCCACCTCAAAGAGTTACTTGCAGTCGTAGTTCAGGATAGCCACCAAGTCAAAGCTGGTTTGCTGCAGTTAAACCCCACCATCACCTTTGTTGATA
This sequence comes from Triticum aestivum, assembly GCF_018294505.1. Taxonomy (NCBI): domain Eukaryota; kingdom Viridiplantae; phylum Streptophyta; class Magnoliopsida; order Poales; family Poaceae; genus Triticum; species Triticum aestivum. Next base: position 89,214,661 of record NC_057810.1, read on the forward strand.
ATAATGCATATGTAGATAGTTCTTATGTAAGTTTTGCTAGGTACATTTGTACTCATGTTTGCCTATTTTATGTTTTTGCAGAGAGACTTCAGTCTTGATAGTAGTTCCGCGTGAACTTCGAGGTTTAGCTTGTTACCTCAGCTACAATCTTGTGCCCTCGGTGGGATCTGGTAGATAGTCAGGCTTTTCAGCCTTTTTCATTTGTAGATGTCTGTACTCAGACATGTTAAGCTTCCGCTTGTGCTTTGACTTGTATGCTCTGTATGTTGGGTCATGAGACCCATGTTTGTAATATCTCGCTCCTCGGAGCCTATTGAATAAATACTTGAGTTGTAGAGTCATGTTGTGATGCCGTGTTGTATTTGCACATATCGAGCATATTGTGTGTATGCTACTGAAATGCTTGGTATGTGTGGGATCTGACTATCTAGTTGTTTATCCTTGGTAGCCTCTCTTACCGGGAAATGTCTCCTAGTGCTTCCACTGAGCCCGGGTAGCTTGCTACTGCTCCGGAACACTTAGGCTGGCCGGTATGTGTCCTTCTTCATTCCTATGTCTGTCCCTTCGGGGAAATGTCACCTGGTGTCTACCGGAGTCCTGTTAGCCTGCTACAGCCCAGTTTATCGGAGTCCTGCTAGCCCAGTTGCTACAGCCAGGATTCACTCGCTGATGACCGACACGTTCGTTGCTGGGTCATGTATGCCTGTCCCTGTAAGTTAGTGCCACTTTGGGTTCACGACTAGCCATGTCAGCCCAGGCTCCTTATCATATGGATGCTAGCGACACTATCATATACGTGTGCCAAAAGGCGCAAACGGTCCCGGGCAAGAGAAGGCGACACCCGTGGGAATACCGTCCATGAGGCTGCAAAGTTATATGAGGTGTTACATGCTAGATCAGTGTGGCTTTGAGTCAGGGTCCTAACAGCTTTGGTATCAGAGCCTGACTGCTTGTAGGATTACCAAGCCAAACTGGTCGAAGTTGAGTCTATAAATTCTTTAGTTATATAAGGGAATTGATTGTGGGATGGAACGTAAGGCTCTTTTTTACAACTTATACCTCATGCCTCTGATCCGAGTCATCTTATCTTTCCTACGGGGTTACGGAACTAGGTTTTCTCTTCTTTCTATCAGGATCACGTGTTACTAATTCGTAGACTTATAGAACTGTTGGACTTAAGCCTCGGTTCAGTTCCTACTACTTCTGTATGTTAACTATTGATCTCGAAACCTTGATATTGTGCTTCTGAGTGATTATGCCACCATTTTGGTAGCATGTCTCAAATTCTTTTGAGCATTTACAGCCGTTATGCTGTCTGAGTCATCCCAGGTTTCTAAATAGTCTGAAGCATTTGCAAAATCCCTTCCTCCCGTTTCGATGTTCCTTTGGGCCAGATTAACCACACTAATCGGTGAGTTGAGGTACTCTGTTGCCTTGACATATATGTTGGGGTTATTATTATGACCCTAGGTGTCTTAGAGAGCCACCTAGTAATCGAACGATGTTTTGCATTCCCAGTGAGATGATTCTGGCCTTCATTCTTGAAAGCATCCCGTGATGCCACTTAGTATGTAGGTATTCTACTTCTGGATTTTTGAACCCAAGATTCACCCCACTTACCTCATGTTGATAGTGTTTGCTAGTTCCTTTAGGAAATTAGTAACCTTTGCATTAGTCCTCGAGGTCCGTGGTATTTCCTTCTTCCAAATACTATGAACCACTTACGGCAGATGTTTGTTGGATCAAAAGATCACAACATGAGTGCTCTCGATGGGTTCTCCATTCTATATTGCGACTCTGCCAGTTCTACTTTTCTACATGGGTTATCTGGAAGAAACCTGTTGAACTTGATTCGACATACTAACCTATGCATCCACAACTTAGAAAGCTATATGTTCCTTGAGTTGTTCTCTTTAGTTGTATTCTGACCCCCGTCTATCAATTGATAGTCAGGAGTGGTTGTGCATTCGTGTTCATCGATGCCTTTTACTCCTGTGGTCCGTCAAGCCATTCTATTCTAGAATGACTAGGAGAAACAAACTCTAGTACCTCATCCACATCCAGGATTGGGTCAAAGTAGTTGTACCTCGCAGATCAAAATGCCAACCTAGCTATTGTTCTGTTCTACCATGGAGTATTACCCACTTTATGTCAGGAATGTCATGAGGGTTGCACCTTCTCTTATGGATTCTCGACGTAGTGATACTTCTCGCCATCTTTATTCATCCCTCGGTTCCGTGTTGTCACAACCAGAATGCCGACAAGTGAATCGTGATGTGTGAAATCTATACTCCTAGCAACCTTGTTGCTTGGTAGATAAAGGACAATAATTTCATGCTTAGCATGTTGGTTCTTGAATCATCATTCTAAGATAGATTGTGCTACCTAGTCCTTATTTTCGGTGTACTTTTTGATCAATGAGTTAGGATTTTGGCAATCCCTCGCTCTTCTGGTCATATCGTCTTACCTTGAAAAGCAAGATTGTTCTCGAGCTTAGTAACATATCGGTGGTTCATGATGTTCCAAATATCTTCTCGGAAGTATCACCATGTCGTCACCTGATCGCTATGTTGAGTTGTGAGCTAGTTGGTTTTCTGTAACCACCCCTTCTCCAAGAATCCGTGTTGGATACCATGAGCTAGTTGGTTAAGCTAAACAACAACTTGGAGAGTTGGAAGATAAAGCTTTGTCTAACCTAGTTCATTTCAAAGGGATATCTTTTGTGTGTGTGTTGAAGAAAGATGATACCTTCCTCGATTTATCCTTGCGATAAATTGTTGGAGCTATTGTCCTACCCAATCTTTGATTTGAGTGTGGGCTATCGTCAAATCAAACCAGGACCAACGATGTTCATAATGTTGTCTTACTCGTGGTTGTCCCTCGAGCATACACCATTATATCTTTTGGTCTGGCCAATGCTATCACCATGTTCACATATTGGTGGAAGTCCAGTGATATGGAAATTCCGATGAGTTGTTGTTGAGCCCATCAGCAGCATCTTTTCTCCTCCATGATTCATGTTGAACATTGAGCAAGTGTTGGAAAGTTTGTAAACATTGCCTTCGTGTTCCGCTCATGAGGTATATGTTTTGGTGAAAGAAGTGACTTTCTCCAAATTCACGTGCACTTGGTGTAAGTTGCCGCCATGGATCCGAGAAAGATTGTTTTTGTTTCCTTTGGAATCATCCCAAGTTAGTCATGCATGTGCAAAGTATACTATGGTTTGGTAGATTAATTACCTCCACTCCATATGTACTCCGTAGCACACAAAGCCAATTATTGGTTTGTTCAAGGAGAAGAAGTTCCTTCTTAAGAGCATGCCTTATGTAAGGACTTTGATATCCTCGATGATGGTTCCCCACCTGAACTCGGTAGTATTTTATTATAAGACTATTATGTGGCCATGCTTGTCTGGGACAGCATGCTCACATGTGTGTAGCAGAACCAGCTCATGTTTTGGAGCTTGCTATCGTAGTTCATTTCCTGAGAATCTCGCAATGTCATCTCGTCGATTTGTGTTGCAAACTTTCATTTTTCTTTCCAGACTCGATGAGTCTGGATTATTCTAACATCAACCAGATCTGGATCTCAGGCACATATGATGGTTGGAACGTTTCCCAAGAACTATAATATTGGTCTCTTTGTAACCGGTAAGGTGGATGCCATGGCCAACATACCCAGTTGGAAGAGCCATTATTGTAGTATCTTGATTGACGAAGTTGGCCACCTCCCCATAGGGATTTCGTAGGATTTATTCCCTAGTTGTCCCTTATGGATTTTGTCTTTCCGAAGTCCGACCTTTTACTTGATGTTCTAGATATCAAACCATATCTATGAATGGGATACGCTAGTACATCAAGGAGAACATTAGAAGCGGAGTGCCAAATGTCTCTCGGTCGATCGTCCAGATTTTGTTCCCTTGGCCTTGCTAAGGTGAAATCCGAGAAGAGATATCTTCCTTTGCATCTGCATCCTCCAACAATATCCATCATGGTGGTATGTTGTGTTGTCGGGATCCTTGTCACAGATATCGGTAAAACCTTGATGAATATGGAAATGCTCAAGTTCTTGAGAGCACGCGTAAGCACTAAGTGTTATCATCGGCACTAATTGGGATTGCTCCTAGTTTTACTCGATTATGCTAGAACTTTTCAACAGTGGACTCACTCTCTACTGTTGAGTTTCTCCCCAGTTACTGGAATCATTCCCAGCATTTGCAATTTTTCTCCCAGCTTGCACCGTCATTGTGCCATCCTACCTTGGGTCCCATCCATCTCCGATGATAAGCAAAATCATCCATTGCGTTGTCTTCAACAAGGTAATCTACATCATCCATACTAGTCCGAGTATGCCATTCTACCGAACTCCTCCAAATGATCACTCGAGATTGCCCCATGCTGGTATAAAGAGTCTCAATGATCTCTATATCAAAGGTAATTCTTTTTGCCACTTAGGGTGATAACTCCATGAATCACCCTCCTCCAAGATGTTCCGTTATGGTATCATGGCAACTCAACTCCTCGCTACGTTGACAACCATTCACCACCTTCTTAAGTGTGGAATTCTTGCCTACCTAGTGAATCTTCGTCATCTGTTTCACTCCATCCCTCTGGGTGTATGCTTCGTGTCTCATCTTGAGAGATGTTATCAATGTCTCACCCCATGAGTTGATCATGAGTTGTTCGATCTTCGAGAAGATCGATCCATCTAGAGTTTTCCCTTCCCTCTTGTTGTCATGTTGGTTGGAGTTCCCAGAGTAAGACATCGAGACAAAGATGGTGATCGAATCAACATTCTTATGAAGTGCAACTTGGATCGTGAAGATTATGTTAGTTGTGTTCCCTCTTCATCTTACCCTATGCTTGCATCTCGGGACGAGATTCTTGTTTAGTGGGGTTGAGTTGTCACATCCCTAGCTTCTGGCATGTTCACTAGGCTAGCCTCATGTGTGTGCATCATGTTTTAATCTCCCAGAAACTTCAAATGGGGTTCACTAGGTTCAACCCAAAATATTTCACTAGGTTCACTAGGTTCAACCCAAAATATTTCCAGCAAATCCAAATGGCTTTCAAAAATGTTCATCATTCTTGGAAAATGCTGGAAACAGTAACCAAAGGTGATGCACATTTTTCCATGACATATTTGGGCTCTGGATTAAATCATACTCTATTTGCATTTGGGCATTTAAATGCTATTAAATATTTTAAATGCTCAATAATCATAAACTAAAAATTTTACTGTAGGATATATTCCCAACAGTGATCATGAGTAGTTTCATGATTTTTAGAAGTGTCTATGTATTTTTAATAAAGCCCTAAAGACAACAGAATAATAGAAAAACAAAAAACAATTAGAAGAGAGAGAGAGAGAAGGACTTACCTGGCGCCACCAACCGGCCCAGCTCCTGTGTGGCCCAGCACTGCAGCTGGCCCAGCCCACCACTGCCTCCTCCCCTGTCGTCTTCCTCCTCTGCCGGGAGGACCCGCGTGTGGCCGGCGCGCGCATGCACGGCACGCCACGCCACCAGGGCGCCTGCCTGCCTCCTCCTGCCACTGAGACGTCGCCAGAAACCGCCCCGGAGCCGTCTGGATCGCGCTGACCACTCCATTCCTCCCCCTCGTCTCTCCCTCGCCCTTCCGACGCCATAGCCAAATACCGCCGTTGGCGCCGCTCGCCGTCACCACGTCCACCGTGTTCCCCGAGCCGCCCCGAACTAACCCCGAGCTCCGCCAGCTCGTTCCCTACCTCCTCAACGAGCCACGCGACCGGAAGGGCCCCGAAGCACCGCCCCGACGCCTTTCCTCTCCTCGGCCGCCGGAGATCCGCCTCGCCACCCAGCTCAGCTCCGGCCTTCCCCGAGCCCGCTTCGAAGTCTACTACAACCCACTGTGAGCTGCTGCTCCTTCTCCCCCTCTCCGTTTTCTCGATTGCACGTCACAGTTGCCGTTTTGCTGACGACCGAAACCTGCCACCACCCGTGCTCACCGCCGACGATGCTCCGGCGACCATTTGGTCCCGGGTGCGCGTCCACCGAGCTTGCCGCCCCGCTCTAAGCCTAGCTAGCGCCTTCCCTTGCCCGCTTGCACCCCGCAGCGCCACCCGCGCACATCACTGAGCCTGCCGCTGCCTGAGCTCGTTGCCGCCGCCGCTACACGCCGTCCCCGGCATCCCCACGACCACCAGTGGATGCCCCGCACCACGGGCTCTCCAACGTACCTAACCACGTGGCCATCCGTGGCCGGAAACAACCGGCCGGCGATCGCTGCCGCATCGGGTCATCGCCGGTGTAACCACACCGACGTGGCACGGCCTTTAGGCGCTAACCCCGCTGCTTAAACCGCCCATAGCCACTGACTGTGGGCCCCAGGCCTGGTCAAAACCCCAGTCAGCGCTGGGTTTGACCGGGATTAGCCCTGTATCGCTGACGTGTGGCCCCCACACATCAGGTTTGACCTAGGTCAATCCAGTTGACTGCTGACGCAGGCATGACACAGTGCTGACGCAATTAATGATTTTGTGGTTTTAAAATAATCAGGAAATTCCAGAAAATGTCCTAAACTTCTAAAATTCATAAAAATTCAACCATAGCTCTAAATCAAATAATTTATATATGAAAAATGATCAGAAAAATCCAACCTTTCCATCTATACTGGTTTCATGCATGTTAGAGCAACCTAACCTTGCTGTTTAGATGGAACATCATAATGCACTTATATCAGTTCATAGTTTAGGCTTGTATTTGAATCTTTGATTCTAATAAGCTAAAACACTCTGGTTTTAGTTGCATTAGCCCAACACACAGCATATTGACATCTCATGATCGTGCATCATATTGTGCATTGCATTGATTGTATTTCTTTTCCATTGCCGGTATTTGTCCCCTCTCGGTAGATGATGTTCCGACGTTGTGATCGTTGACACTGATGAAGACTCAATGCTATCTTCAGAAGTGCCAGGCAAGCAAAAACCCCTTGTTCATTCTGATACAATCCCACTCTCTCGCTCCTGCTCTCTTTTACTGCATTAGGACAACAATGATTCATCTGTTACTTCCTGTGGTAGTTGAACCCCTTTATCCTCTGCATGACCTGTCATTGCCACAGTAAATAGATGAAACCCACTAGCATGAGTAGGAGTTGTTTGAGCCATGTTGTGCCTACTCATTCATGCTTGTTTGTCATGCCTGCTACTGCTTAGAGTTGGGTTAGGTATGATTCATCGGGGATGAATCAGAGGTATGTGAACATGTCCTACTGTGTGTGAGCTAAGTGTGTGAACATGATTTGGTAAAGGTAGCGGTGAGAGGCCATGTAGGAGTACATGGTGGGTTGTCTCATTGAAGCCGTCCTCGGGAACTGAGTTCTGTGTTTGTGATCCATGAAATAGATACTACCATGCGTTGGGCCTGAAACCAATGGACCCTCTCAGCTTCTTAATCACCATTGTCCTCTGTCCAGGAGTTGCAAGTAGTTTCTGGTGTTTGTAGTATGCTGGAGGCCGTGGGTGGCGCTGGCCCGAGGGGTGGGCTGTGATGCGGTAGGCACGTGGCCGGGTATGTCGGGTGCCCGTTTGGTGTCGCGGAACCCTATACACATCGTTCGGGGCCGTATGTGGAAACCTCGGCCGTACTCCCTGCGGATGGAACTTGAATAGGCGATAAACCTGGACTAGAGACTTGAGTGTTTAGGTAGGCCGTGGCCGACACCCTCGTTGGACTTCCGCTTGAAGGTTGCCGAGTACATGTCGTGTAAACGGTGGTAAGTGGTGAGAGCGTGCGTGAAGAAGTACACCCCTGCAGGTTTAACATAATCTATTCGAATAGCCGCGTCCGCGGTAAAGGACTTCTGGGTTGCCTATACAGTTCATAGACAAGTGAAAGTGGATACTCTAAAATACGCAAGATAAGCGTGAGTGCTATGGATGGCGTTCTCATAGGGAGACGGGAGCGGATCCATGGTGGTTTATTGATATGGTGAATATGTGGACTCGTGTGCGCCACCTCAAAGACTTACTTGCAGTCGTAGTTCAGGATAGCCACCGAGTCAAAGCTGGCTTGCTGCAGTTAAACCCCACCATCCCCTTTGTTGATAATAATGCATATGTAGATAGTTCTGATGTAAGTTTTGCTGGGTACATTTGTGCTCGCATTTGCCTATTTTATGTTTTTGCAGAGAGACTTCAGTCTTGATAGTAGTTCCGTGTGAACTTCGACGTTTTGCTTGTTACCTCAGCTACAATCTTGTGCCCTCGACGGGATCTGGTAGATAGTCAGGCTTTTCAGCCTTTTTCATTTGTAGATGTCTGTACTCAGACATGTTAAGCTTCCGCTTGTGCTTTGACTTGTATGCTCTGTATGTTGGGTCATGAGACCTGTCGGTGTCAAAACCGGCGGATCTCGGGTAGGGGGTCCTGATCTGTGCGTCTTAGGCTGATGGTAACAGGAAGCAAGGGACACAATGTTTACCCATGTCCGGGCCCTCTCGATGGAGGTAAAACCCTACTTCCTGCTTGATTAATATTGAAGATATGAGTAGTACAAGAGTAGATCTACCACAAGATCGTAGAGGCTAAACCCTAAGAATTAGCCTATGAAGGTATGATTCTAATTGTGATCGTCCTTCTAAGGACCATCCTCTCCGGTTTATATAGACACCGGAGAGCTAGGGTTTACATGGAGTCGGTTACAAGGAAGGAAACATAATATCCGGATCGCCGAGCTTGTCTTCCACGCAAAGGAGAGTCCCATCCGGACATGAGCCGAAGTCTTGAGTCTTGTATCTTGATGCTTCTATAGTCCGGACAATGTATACAGTCCGTCTGTCCGGATACCCCCTAATCCAGGACTCCCTCAGTAGCCCCTGAACCAGGCTTCAATGACGATGAGTCCGGCGCGCAGTCTTGTCTTCGGCATTGCAAGGCGGGTTCCTCCTTCCGAATACTCCAAGGTCATTATCAAACATGTAGGTCGTGCCCGGATCCACAAGATGATCTTCACACACCATTGTAGGGAACATACTATAAATCCGTTCTGCTGGCAATCTTTGTACGTCACTCCCTTGCATCATGGCCTAGTCCAACACGAACCGGCGTCTCCTGCTCCACCTCGACTTGTGTTGCAAGGCGGTTTTATTGGCACGTCCTGTCAAAGCAAAGATCGTGTTCCTCTTAATACGGGATCTTCAATGTGGGCATATGCGACCCCACGGTGACCGTTGGTATGATTTCGTGTATTTTAGATAAGTCTCAAGCGGTCACGCTGAGGACTCTTGGTAATCATCCCTTTTATAAAGGGGTCAAGGCCTACGCCTCTTCTCTACCTCTCCTGCTCCTTTTCGCACCTCGAGCTCCAGCACTCAAAACCTAAGCTCCAACACCCCAGATCCCCCAGTATGTCCGGATCCGACGCAACAGGCTGGTGGATGGCCTCCTTGATTCAAGAGGAGGACATTACGAAGCTTAGGGAGGTCGGATACCTGACCGCCGATATCCAGCACAGGCTTCCTACTCCAGGGCAATTTATCCCCATGTCAGAGCCCAACGAGAGCGGTGTGTTTATCCCTCACTTCCTACGAGGCCTAGGCCTTACCCTCGACCCCTTTGTGAGGGGGCTCATGTTCTATTATGCCTTGGATTTCCATGATCTGGCTCCAGACGCCATCCTCCATATCTCGTCGTTCAGTATCGTGTGCGAGGCTTTTCTCCACGTCAACCCACACTTTGGCTTATGTCTTAAGACTTTCAATGTGAAGCTGAAGATGATCGAGGGGCGACATGCAGAGTGCGGAGGTGCCATAATAAGCAAGAACGCCGATGCCCCATGGCTAGAGGGTTCTTTTCCGGAAGTATCCGATATGTGGCAATGGAGGTGGTTTTATGTCACAGCTCCCAGAGGCACAAAGTGGGTAGCTTCCCCCGAGTTCCGCTCAGGCCCTCCGTCACAGTTAGTGTCTTGGACCGACGTAGGACAGAATTATGGGCCTGCTGGTGACATACCAGAACTGCAGAATCGTATCCAGGAGCTTATTGAGAGGGACATAAATCTTGTCAGCATAATGCAAGTGATGCTAATCCGGCGGATGTTGCTGTGCAAACGTCGGCCTCTCCGGATGTGGGAGTTTAATTCGGAGGGTCCGTGGACTATTAAGCACTTCTTCGGCCTGAAGCTCGAAGGAATGTGTAAATTATTCTTTGGACCTCAAGTAAAGTGTCCGGACACCACCGAGGATGCGGGCCTAAGCTGCAATCGCCTAGATGCCCAAGTAAGTAACCTTAAAGTTGGACACCTCATTTATATTTATCATAACTATTATTCTGAAAATCCTTTCGTGGCCAGGAATGGATCAACAAGGCGGAGAGAATCAGGTGTCCGGCGCCACTTCCTGAGGGCTCGCCTGGTCCAACCATTGCAAAGATGTTGGGCCGGGCGCTCAGCAAAATCCCTTTGGGGAAAGGCGAAGGAAAGGGCAAGAAGCCAAACTTCACGTGCTACGCATCCAGACTAGGGAAATCGCTACCTGTCCTATGGAGGATATCCGGGGAGGGAAGGTCAAAGCCTCCTCCCCACACAGGAAGAAGAGGGCCGCCTCTGAAGATTTGGAGGCGGAGACGCCCAAGCAAGAGAAGAAAGCGTCACCAGGAAGCTCTGCCACGACGGGCACCCTCACCGCGTTATGCCCACCAATGGGCCAGCCCTCCACTGAGTCGTAAGTTATTCATTAATTCGAAGGTGTGATGTTACTCCGAGATCCATAACCAGGACTTCGTCTTTTGTAGTCCGGCGAGCAGCTCTTCTCAACAGAGTTCGTCTTCAGGGGACCTTCGTCCGGAGATGATGGAGAGTGAGACTCCACCCACCTCTCCGCCTCATGAAGCGGGTGACACGGAGGTGTCGTCACGGAGGAGTCCAGATCTGCCGAAGCCGACAGCGAACACGTCTGTCACCCTGAGCCCGAAGCGTTTGGCTCCCATGGGGGGCGATGAGAAGGGTCCGACACAGTTCAGTGTTCGGCTGGACATACTGACGGGCCTTCTGGAGCGAGCCGCGCTCTCGGAGGAGCACCGCTCTTTAATGAGCACGGTGCTCACGAAGATTTCATCCGCCACCATTTCAATGAGGCATTTACAAGCCTGCTCAAAGGCTTTGAGGTATGTAGTGAAAAATGCACAATTTTTTGGTTATGAAGTGCGCGCTAGGTGTGCTCCCTATAGATAGTATCCCCTGAGACTCTGGTTGCCCGCCATAGGCGGCAAACGGGGGATCATATACTAATGGCTGCATCGTACATGTGTGCAGGTATACATGGATCCGGCAGCCGACCAGTCTATTGAAGTTGCCGAACTAAGGAGGCAGATTGGATCTATTGATGCTGATATTACGCTGGTAAATAAACGGCTGGAGGAATCACAGGGTATGTGCTCTGCTTCCTTTATTATGATATATAGGAAAATGTAAGAGGGGCATAATATTAATGCAATGTGTTTGCACTGCAGATGGTGCTGCTACCGTGGAGGCCCTGAGGGCGGAACTTGCTCAAACCAAGGAACAAGCTCGGGCTAGCAATGTGGCTGCCCTAAAGGCGGCCGAAGAATTGAGAGTCGAACTGGCTGCTCATCGCCGAAGCGAGGAAAAGATAGCCGAAATGGCTGGAGAGTTAAAGAATGCCGCCGACCGGTACACACTCCTCAAAAAGGAGAATAAGGCTAGTTCGGCCGAGCTGGACAAGGCACTTAATGCTGCCAAGGAGATGCGGAACGAGATCCGCAGTATGCGGGAGGAGCTCCAACAGGTCAACAAAATCGTGCCTGGGGGCTCATACTTACTGGGCACGAAGTTCTTGGATCCAAAGTATGCTCCCCTGGCGGGGCGCCTGAGTCCTGCAGACGCATATGCGGACTTGGCTAATAGTACAGCTGAAGCTGTCAAGTTCTTCGAGGGTCAAGGCGATGAAGAAGTGGAGAAGCTTTTCTGGTCGCAGTTCAATGCTCCCACTCGCCCGCTGCCGCTGAATGAGAAGGTGGCTGCTATGGCGGAGCTCCACAGGCTGTCCGGGCTTGCAATGCGGTCTGTAATAGACCATCTTTCGCCGAAGGGGCCTAAGCCGGATAGCTATTTTGGTTTGGTGCAGCAATTCCTTGGAGCCGTGTCTCGGATTGACGCCATGGGGAGGTCGGCGTGCATAGAGGGTGCGCGGATGACTCTAGCCCGCGTTAAAACCTATTGGACGGATATGGAGGCCACTGTAATAGAGACCCAGGATCCGGTGGGAGGCCAATATCCGGCCGAGCACTACTTGGCGTAAGTCACAGAAGGTGCCCACCTAATAGAGGCGGAATGCTCGAAGAATGTTTTATTCGAGTGATAAGTCGAATCACAATGTTTTAGTTTAATTATGAGGGTATGTTTATACTTTTGCCCGGAAGTATGATTGTATCCCCTTTGCGGCCGTTTTTATATGTATAAGTAGTCCAAAAGATAGCAGTCGTTGGCTTCAGCCCCCACGCATATAATGTGGGGGTGTTTGCAAAAAATATACTTAATCACACTTGATCCAACGTCTTGGTCCATTAAGGAGGTGATCGCACGTCGAACTAGGCAACCGGACTATATAGCTGTAACACTTTCGCTTAGCCATGGGAGTATAATGGTGGGGCTACTATGTAGCCCCTGGTACCTTCGCGTGCATCCGAACACGGGCGCGTGTGTACATGGCCGGGAAATGGCCCTTCATTAATGTACAGGAATCTTTAGGGATTCTGGTGAGTCTTCGAGTGGTTAAACAGTCTCTCGATGTATCATGACAGTCAGTTTTCGGCTTTCTCTACTGAGGCGCTCATCCGGAATAACCAGGGCACAATCGCAGTAGTTCTCCTTTTGCCTGCCTTAGCCGGTGATAACGGAACATAAGGCGGCAAACCCAGGAGCTGGAAAAACCCAACATTTGACCAAAGACATGATTCGGAGCTGATGCATATATGGCCAAACTCGTGACACCGAACACTCCCGAGGGTATTCGGTCTTTGTAAAGGAAAAGAGGCTGACAAGAGCCTATTATAAGCCCTTAATTCCTAGGTACGTGCAATTTAGTCTGCCGTGGCCAAATGCCAATAACAGCAGTATCCTCTATGGGTATAGAACCCATGGGATGGTTAAACAACAAGAGGCAGTAGAAAAGGTTTACACAGGGGCTTAATCTAAAAAGAAACATGTTGAACGGGGCCCTGCTGCACGTCTGCGTCTTTTTCTCTGTTGTGTCGTATCCTGGAGGGGTCTCGCGCGAACGTTGTCTGTAAAAAAAGAAAAACTCATAGGAGAATACAACGTAAGTATGCGATGGATAGTAAAGGTGTAACATGCTGGTCTGCCAAGAAGGTTGAGCCAAATGTGGGGTTGTATTAAAAATTTATAGCCCCTTGTTTCCGCTATGGGGGTACATATACGGTGCCCTGGTTGAACCGGGCTACCGGACTAGTATAACCGTGTCTGTGGTCTTAATGACCAGGCATGTATGTGATAATTGGAGGTCGCTTACAGTCCGGCCGCCAGGGTCGTCGCCTGTTCCTCTGCATGTGAAAAGCGCTCTGTGATTCCACTAAAGATGATGACACCACGTGGACCGGGCACCTTGAGTGTAAGGTAGCCATAATGCGGCAATGTGTTGAAGCGGGCGAAGGCCGTTCTTCCAAGGCAATGCATGATAGCCGCTTTGGAAGGGTTAGATGGTGAAGAGAAGTTCTTCACTTCTGAAGTTGCCTGGGGAGCCGAATGTTACTTTCAGCACGATGGAGCCCCTGTCGTAGGTTTCAATGCCTGGTATCACCCCTTCAAAGGTGGTGTTGCTTTGGCTAATTCTGGATGGGTTTATCCCCATTCTGCGGACAGTGTCCTCGTATATTAAATTCAGACTACTGTCGCCGTCCATGAGGACACGGGTGGGACGGTATCCGTCTATTATTGGGTCGAGCACCAAGGCTTGTGATCCTCCGCGCCGAATACTAGTTCGGCCGTCCATGTGATCGAAAGTGATCGGACGAAACATCCAGTATTGAGAGATGGCTATGGTGGGCTTCTCATCGTGCGCGTCTCTGAGCGTGCGTTCTTGCCTTCTTGTGGATGTGTGAGTCGCGTGGATCATGTTTACTGTTTTAACCTCTGGAGGGAATTTTTTCTGCCCCCCAGTGTTTGGCTGGCGAGGTTCGTCCTCGTCTTCACTTGGTGTTTCCCTCCCTTTGTGTTCGGCATTTAACTTGTCGGCCTGCTTGAAGACCCAACACTCTTTATGGGTGTGGTTCGCAGGTTTCTCCAGGGTGCCATGAATTTGGCATGGTCTGTCCAGAACTCTGTTCAGGCCGGACGGTCCCTCTTTACTGCCTTTAAATGGCTTCTTTTGCTGATCGGGTCGAGAGCCCCTGAATCCGGTGTTGACCGTCGTGTTATCCGGGCTCTCTTCCTTGTTCTGGCGTTTGTTTTTATTACGACGTGGCTTCCCGTTGCCATCCCTTATTTCGGATGTGCAGGGTCGCCAGTGCCTTTACGGGCCAGCCAGCTATCTTCACCCGCGCAAAAGCGGGTCATAAGGCTTGTTAAGGCTACCATTGTCCTTGGCTTTTCTTGGTCGAGGTGTCGGGCGAGCCATTTGTCACGGATGCTATGTTTGAATGCCGCTAAGGCTTCGGCGTTCGGACAATCGACAATTTGATTCTTCTTAGTGAGGAATCTATTCCAAAGCTTGCAGGCGGACTCTCCGGGTTGTTGTATTATGTGACTTAGATCGTCTGCATCCGGAGGCCGGACATAGGTCCCTTGAAAATTGGCCCTGAAAGCGTCTTCGAGTTCCTCCCAAATCCCAATTGAGTTTTCGGTGAGGCTTTCAACCAGTGTCGAGCTGGTCCCTTCAACTTGAGGGGAAGGTATTTGTTGGCGAGGAGGTCATCCCCACGAGCCATGTGAATATGCAGGATAAAATCCTCGATCCAGACCCCTGGGTCTGTGGTGCCGTCGTATGCTTCTATGTTCACAGGTTTGAAGCCTTGTGGGAATTCATGGTCCAGTACTTCTTCGGTGAAGCACAGGGGGTGAGCAGCCCCTCTGTATCTGGACGCGTTGTGGCATGTAGTCGGCTGTTGTTGTGTCCGGAGTTTATTCTGGACTGGTATTTGGCTTGTGTGAGCATTTGGGTGACCATATTCCTTCGCCGGGGTGTGTCTTTTAGGACCATAGATGGACCTGGATGCACCGGCCTTCTTATCCAGATGCTCACGTAGATCGTGCGCAGTGTCCACAGCCGCTCTGTTATGGTTGTGAAGCGGTACGTCTGGTTTCTTGGTCGAATTTTCTTTTGGTGGAACAGCCGCGTCGTCGAATTCTGGCAGTAGCTTGCGCTTCGGATAGCTTTTCGTATGGCGGTCATCACCATATCTTTCTTCGGTATCTAGCACTTTATTCCATCTTCGGCTGAGATTTTCTTGTGCGGCCTTGAGCCGTTGCTTCTGCTTTTTTAGACTTCTTGCGGTGGCCATAAGCTTTCTGTGGAGGTTGTCTCGTTCCACTTGTTCGTCCAGGATGATGAATGCATCGTCATCCGGATTGTCTTCCTATTCTGGGGCGGCTTCATGAGCTCGTCCCTCCGGATCATTGTGATCGGGTATTTGCTCCAAACTTGATTTGGCGTGACCTGGTTCATCCTCCTCCATCGCTGGGTCCATGTGGTCGTTGTTGCTTTCGGAGTTTGCGGGTATATCGATCCTTCTTGCGCTCTTGTCGCTATTTTTGCAATTGCTAGACTTTGAGCGACGTTTGCGCCGCCTTTTTGGCTTCTGCCCGGGTGTTTTATCTTCCGGATTATCGATGTCATCCTTATTGGGTGTATCTACCATATATATATCGTGTGACAAGGTAGTAGTCCCGCACCCCAGGGATTCTGGAGCTTCTCCTGCATCATCGTGCATACCGTCAATGTCTTCGGAGTCGAAGTCAAGCACGTCGGTTAAATCTTCGATCGTGGCAATGAAGTGGGTGGTGGGTGGGCACCGAATTCCTTCGTCGCCTGCTTCCCACTCGAGCCGGACATAGTTCGGCCCAGAGCCTCCTGACAAAGAGAGAGACTTTAATGAGTTCATCATGCCGCCAAAGGGCGAGTGCTGAAAGATGTCCACAGCGGTAAACTCCATTACCGGAGCCCAACCTGGCTCGGTTGGCTCAAGAGCGAGCGGACCGGGACCAAAAACCGGATACGAGTCCGGGGACCCGGGGTTACAGGCCTCCATAGAGGTGAGACCTGTGTTCGGCTCCACCGCCGATGAGTGTGCAGCCTGCGGGGCGGGGCCTAGCCCTCCGTCCATAGGCAATGCAACCTGCCCCGGATTTAGATCCAGGGCTTCTGCAGGGGTGATGTCCCGAGCATTGTCCAACAGCAGGTCTAGGCCATGCTCGTCGTGACTGTCCGGTGCTCCTGGCACAGGCTCGAATCCGTCGAAGATCAAGTCTCCATGGATATCTGCCGTGTAGTTCAAGTTTCCGAACCAGATCTGGTGGTCAGGGGCGAAGCTATCGATCTGCTCCAACTGGCCAAGCGAATTGGCCCGCAGTGCGTAGCCGCCGAACATAAAGATCTGTCCGGGGAGAAAAGTCTCACCCTAGACCGTGTTGTTGACGATTGAAGACGCCATCAAGCCTCGAAGCAACGACACAGAGGAACTCTCAATGAAAGCACCAATGTCGGTGTCAAAACCGGCGGATCTCGGGTAGGGGGTCCCGATCTGTGCGTCTTAGGCTGATGGTAACAGGAAGCAAGGGACACAATGTTTACCCAGGTTCGGGCCCTCTCGATGGAGGTAAAACCCTACTTCCTGCTTGATTAATATTGAAGATATGAGTAGTACAAGAGTAGATCTACCACGAGATCATAGAGGCTAAACCCTAAGAGCTAGCCTATGAAGGTATGATTGTAATTGTGATCGGCCTTCTAAGGACCATCCTCTCCGGTTTATATAGACACCGGAGAGCTAGGGTTTACATAGAGTCGGTTACAAGGAAGGAAACATAATATCCGGATCGCCGAGCTTGTCTTCCACGCAAAGGAGAGTTCCATCCGGACACGAGCCGAAGTCTTGAGTCTTGTATCTTGACGCTACTATAGTCCGGACGATGTATATAGTCCGGCTGTCCGGATACCCCCTAATCCAGGACTCCCTCAAGACCCATGTTTGTAATATCTCGCTCCTCGGAGCATATTGAATAAATACTTGAGTTGTAGAGTCATGTTGTGATGCCATGTTATATTTGCACATATCGAGCATATTATTTGTATGCTACTGAAATGCTTGGTATGTGTGGGATCTGACTATCTAGTTGTTTATCCTTGGTAGCCTCTCTTACCGGGAAATGTCTCCTAGTGCTTCCACTGAGCCATGGTAGCTTGTTACTGCTCCGGAACACTTAGGCTGGCCGGCATGTGTCCTTCTTCGTTCCTGTGTCTGTCCCTTTGGGGAAATGTCACGCGGTGTCTACCGGAGTCCTGTTAGCCTGCTACAGCCCGGTTTATCGGAGTCCTGCTAGCCTAGTTGCTACAGCCCGGATTCACTCGCTGATGACCGACATGTTCGTTGTTTGGTCATGTATGCATGTCCCTGTAAGTTAGTGCCACTTTGGGTTCATGACTAGCCATGTCAGCCCGGGCTCCTTGTCATATGGATGTTAGCGACACTATCATATATGTGTGCCAAAAGGCGCAAACGGTCCCGGGAAAGGTAAGGCGACACCCATGGGAATACCGTGCGTGAGGCCGCAAAGTGATATGAGGTGTTACATGCTAGATCGGTGTGGCTTTGAGTCGGGGTCCTGACATCAACCATGCTCGAATATATCTTGGCCAGCGTGTGAGCCCGTCTGTGTGTTCTCGCTCCTCGTCTCTCTCAAGGAACGGCGGGTTGGCCATTTTTCCTTCAATTGAGATCGGTTTGTTCACACTCCGGTCCCACATGTCAGTGATATGCCAAGAGGAGGTGCGTTGACCGACTGGTCATACGCGTACTTGGTTTTGCACCTTCACACTACTCCTCCCTCTGTTACAGTTTACAGGGCGCGTTTCATTATGATGCATTTCTCTCAATGCTTTTCCACCACTAGAGAGACTTTAGATGTGTTTGGTTTAATGCTCAATTAATTAGGGCGTGGTAACCGCAATCAAGTCCACAATTTTCTCTCGATGTACTACGGAGTGGAGTAAGTGCATGCATGTGTGTACCCGGGGTGGAAGCACTGCATGCATGTCTGTACGCATTATTTCCTCTAGTAATAGACGCCGTGCTATAACTACCAATGCTATTTTTCAAACTGATCGCTACTCTCCTTGGTCCCAGAGATTTTTTTTCTTTTTTTGAAGTGTGCTCTATAAACAGTGACGGATGGAGTAGTATGAGCATATTCAAAGAAGAGCATATTGATGGTTGCTTCTTCCGAGCAATTTACAGTGGGAAAGGTGGGGCTTATGATTTGACTGCTCATTACTCACTATTAATGCGGGGCAACGACCGGGCTGAGTCTCCCATGCGGTTGTGCACTACCCCCTCGGTTCTTAAGTATACTCCAGAGTATTTCTCTTTCTAGAGATTTCAACGAGTGACTACTCAAATATTTGTCTTTTTAGATATTCAAATGGACTACTATATACGGATGTATATAGACATATTTTCGAGTGTAGATTCACTCATTTTGCTCTGTATGTAGTCACTTGTTGAAATCTCTAGAAAGACAAATATTTAGGAACGGAGGGAGTACACATATGAAGCAAAATGAGTGAATCTACACTCTAAAATATGCCCATTTGAAATTTGTAAAAAGATAAATATTTAGGAACGAAGGAGTATAATTTTGAGCATGGCACATGAACCCGGATGCTGAAGAGGCTTCTGGAAATGCTATCAAGCTTCCAGCATTTGTTTACATAATTGACATACTATACAAATAATTTTCCGGCGACATGAAATTGTACAATGGTGTGAGCTTTCAGCTTTTGTTTCATGTGTCTTGCCATCATGCTCTTTTGGAAACAATAAAAAAACTAACTTCCTTGCTAATGCATCTCAATTATTAGCATATTAGAGCTAATATTTACATCACAATTGAAAACAAAGTTGTGAGAAGGTGTTAAATTAAAATTGATCCATGCTTTCATTGGCAGCAATGTCCCCCCAGCTCTTTCTAAATCAACAAGGCATGTTGGGAAAAAAGTAGTTGTTTGGAGCATGCAACATTCCGATCATTTTGTGTAGTTCCACTAAAATAGAGCTGAGCGTCCCGGTTCCAAAGATATTAAGTGTGATTACGATAATAGAGGACTGTTGATGAAACAATAAACACACAAATAGAAGCCGGTCACCTTTGCAGTCTCTCTTAAGACTAACTAGTTTGAGAAGATTAGGCTCGGAGTTGGATGAGGAGGATAGAGCAAAACCAATCTCCCTTTGTGCAGTCGCACTAAAATGTAGAGACATTGCCCGTGTGAAATTTTAGTACAACTGCACAAAACACTCTTAAGAAAAAAGTGATTTGTGCAGTTCACCAAAAGATCGCAATAGCAACGAGGTGAAATGGATAGCCCTGTTTGCAAAAAAAGAGGTAGAAAGGAAACAATTACTGGCCAATGATAGTTGATGACACATGCGACGATAAAAAATAAGCATATTCCTTGTCCTAAGGGAAGATAACAACACAGTTGTGTTTGTCTAAAACGGTGTGAGGACGAGATTGCAATATGGAAAGTACGCCGGACGAGCAACGTTTTGGGCAAAGAACTATGGAAGATCCACATGCATGGATGTGGGAAGACGAGCAGTGGAGCAAGGCCGGCGGAGATACCTAGAGGTCGTCGGGATGTAGCTAGGTGAGCGGCGGCGGGCGGAATCTTCCCATACTGCGGCAGCGAGCAGGTGGCGTAGGCCCTATCACGCTGGAGCTTTGTTAGAGAGAACGGCGTGTACCGCAGATCGAGACGTGCTGCCTCGGCGCCGTCGAACGGGGAAACGATGCACATCCTCCCTTTTCGCCGGCGGACAAGATGCGGCCGGATCAGTGACCAACGGAGAGAGAGAGAGAGAGAGAGAGAGAGGCCACCGCAGCCTTGTGTGAGATACTCTACAGAGAGACAAATCAGGCAGGCAGGCTCCATCGTATATAGTGGAGCAGACTACCTTTTTCTCCATAAAAAACGTTTTATATTCTATGTACGTGCCATTGAGCGATATAAATTTATTTAAAAATAACGCGCCAACGCATCAAGTCGAACTTTGTTTCGTGCACACGTGGTACACGACCTCCGTAGGTAACAACCACTACATGCGTTCAAATTAGCACATGGGCTGCCATTTTGTATAGAAATGAGCTCCACCATGTACCCGCACGGGTGTGGCTAGGCACGAAGCATGAGTACGTGCATGGTGCACCTATTCTCTTCTCGTATACGTACACCACCTACGTGGGGTTGTGTGAGAGAGATATAAACGTAGAGAGATATGGTGTGTGGGTTCGTGAGAGTTTTTTTTGGGGGGGGGGGGTCAATCAAAAAATGTAACATGTGCAATGTGTGTGAAATAGATTCCTTGATATATCATATATAGAGGGGGTGATCCATGAGAAGAGAGTGGAGGTATCATCAGCTTGAGGTGTCCATAGAATCGAAGAGAGGGATGATGTGTGTGTGTGTGTGTGTGCGCGATCGATAAAGAGTGCCATCGAATTTGTGTCTGCCCACGTCAAAGATATAGAGTGGCTGTCCTACTGGAACATGAGAGGGGACAGGTGCAGTTTGTCTCTGTGGCATGGATACCTACGTATAGCGCTCGACTATCGGTGTGTGGTGGGGGGGAGGGAGGCCTAATTAACTATACATATACAATGGTTGGTATATGTGTGGAGGAGGAGAGAGGCCTACCTCATGTATTAAGGGAGATCGATCAACCTCATGTATTAAGGGAGATCGATCGGCATCCATGCATATGTGTAGGAGAGGAATAAGGTTGGGAGAGAGAAAGATCTAGAGTGTTGGAGGGGGTGGTAGTGGAGTTGCTTCCAACAAATGGTGGGATAGGCTTGCTAGACAAATGGAGGGCATGCCTGCAATATCAATAAGAGAGGGGATGGTTGCCTATCTGTGCACATGCGTGTGAGAGACGGGTCAGGAGGCATGCACGAATGATGAGGGGGACGATATGGCTGTGGTAAGCAGACGTAACTACATAGGAAGAGCAATTGTCCTTTGTCAGAGAAATGAGAAACATAACTTGTGAGGTACGTCGATCGATGGGGAGAATAGTTAAAGTCGACCTAGGTATATTTGGGAGCTCGATCGGTATACATGCATGTGTGTGTTAGAAGCAAATGAGGCACGGGGAGAAGGATAGAGAGAGAGGGATGCATCTAGTAGGTGGTGCGAGAGGCATACTATATCAAGGGGGAAGGAGTGTGCGAGTACGAGATCGATGAAAAGAGTGGTGGAGTGAGGCATGGACGGTGATAAGAGAAGAGGGGAAGCTTGTGTTTGTACTACGCACACCTGGCTAGAGAGGCATATCGATCGATGTGTGCCGTAAAGAAGGAGTTGGGGGCCTACACACACCATGGGTGAAGGACCTAAAGTGAAAAGACGAATTTGTGCGATGGAGCTAGAGAATGCTGAGGGAGGATGAGAGGGATGCGGGCGTGTGCATGCATGAGAGAAAGTTAGCGCTAACTACAAAGATAAGAGGATTGTGTGGGTGTAAAAGACAAATAGAGATCATACTTCATTATAAAAAGTGAATTCGGATATTTGAAGAATTTATCATAGTGTTTTAAATCGACGCATGTGTGAATATATATAACGGTGACACACATGGTGTGGTTATGAACATGTTATACTACATATAATATATTTTATCTCTACTCTTATAAAAACGGAGTTGTTGATGATGGTGTGCCTGCCATCCTGCAATATAGGCCGTCCGATTTATATCTGACGGATAGGAAGGAAACTATGGCAATTTTGAAAAAAGATACCCACACCCCTCTCCATATTTGCAAATTAGGCCTCCCCTTGATCATGTTGATGTTCTGTGGAACGCATGGGCATCTTGCTAGTACTACGTATAATATATAGAACATTGTATATAATTTGGGCTAATTTGTGGCTTTTGCAGCTCAGGTCTAAATACTTGTCATAATTTAGGGGCGGAGCACTATACTTTGTGTGATAAACACGGTGTATGTATGGGACATGGTTTAGATTATGAATATATAGTTAGTTCATCAAATGTACTATTATTTGGAATCAACATCAAGTGTATTCAAAAAATAGAATTCGAGTTCATGTAGTACACATAGTTCATATCTATCTCTATAGTAATCATGTGGTGTGTTATTAAGGTAATACACGAATGATGGTTGAAGTTGGCAACAATCATGATTGTAGATTCTTATTGAAATAGAGAAACGAATTCAAATTCAGTTCGAATTGCAGCGGTAGTATAGACATTTGGAATGAACTAAAATGTTGATATGAGTAGGTTACATGCATTATACAGCAAGCGAAAAAATTTAATTGGACATAACATGGATTCATACTCCCTCCTTCCATCTATATAGGGTCTAATGCGTTTTTTAAGACCGCCTTTGACTATTGACAAGATTAATAGTACATGTCGTGCACAATGTGAAAATTATATCATTGAAAGCTCCTTTCACACACGAATTTAACGGTGTGCTTTGTGTAAGTTGCGTGTCATATATTATTGCTCTAATATTTGGTCAAAGTTAGCATCGAAAAACGCATTAGGCCATATTTAGATGGAAGGAGGGAGTAGCTTTGAATAGCATTTGTATAGTAAAACGGGGCAAGACTCTCTCTTTGTGTGGTGTGAATAGTTTTATTTTTCGTTTTCTTTTTGGTTGAGGGAAGTGTGAATTGATTTGGTACGTACAAGTACAATATTACACGTTAGGCTTGTCCCTAAAATTCAACCCGTGCCTTGTTATATCCCGAAATTCAGATATCGTGCAACCAAAACTGGCGCCTTCACAACACGTGCCTTGCTATCCCGAAATTACAACGCGCGAAAACTCCCTACAGCTGCCAAATCCCGACATGTGAAATCCCCCTTCTAACCCTGAGCCGAAAGGGCCGCTGGTTCAAATCGATGGGGGTACATTTGTAACACACCCTACATTTTGGACAAGCGCGTCCCTAAGTCATGGTTCACCCCCTCCCATCGCCTCCTTTTTTCCATTTGAAATCCCAGGCCGCTCAGGGAGTCCGGGATTATGGGGTCCTCGGAGAGCCGGACTATATACTTTGGCCGAACTGTTGGACTATGAAGATACAAGATTGAAGACTTTTTCACATGTTCGGATGGGACTCTCCTTTGTGTGGAAGGCAAGCTTGGCAATTTGGATATGTAGATCTCCTTCTCTGTAACCGACTCTGTGTAACCCTAGCCCCCTCCAGTGTCTATGTAAACCGGAGGGTTTAGTCCGTAGGAAAACAACAATCATAATCATAGGCTAGCTTCTAGGGTTTAGCATCTACGATCTTGTGGTAGATCAACTCTTGTAATACTCATATCATCAAGATCAATCAAGCAGGAAGTAGGGTATTACCTCCATCGAGAGGGCCCGAACCTGGGTAAACATCGTGTCCCCCGCCTCTTGTTACCATTAGCCTTAGATGCACAGTTTGGGACCCCCTACCCGAGATCCGCCAGTTTTGACACCGACATTGGTGCTTTCATTGAGAGTTCCATTGTGTCTTCAACGGCGCGGTCCAGGGGGAGGTTTTCCTCCCCGAACAGATCTTCGTATTCGGCGGCTTCGTACTACGGGCCAATTCGCTTGGCCATCTGGAGCAGATCAATAGCTACGCCCCTGGCCACCAGGTCAGGTTTGGAAGCTTGAACTTCACTACCGACATCTGCGGAGACTTGATCTCCAATGAATTCGAGCCCATGTCAGGTGCGCCGAGTAGTCACGACGAGCATGACCTAGATCTGCCATCGGACAACATTCGGGAGATCGCGCCTGCAACGGCCCCGGGAATCAATCTGGAGTAGATCACGCCATCCGAGGACGGGTGGATGGACCCCGCCACAGAGGCCGCACACTCATCGGTGTTGGAGCCGAACACTGACCCAGTCTCCTATGAGACTGGTGTCATCGGACCCTTGGACTCGTCTCCACCAACAGGCTCAGAACCACGTACATACGTGCCTATCAAATCTGGTTGGGCACCGATCATGGAGTTCACCTCCACGGATATCTTTCAACACTCGCCCCTGGGTGACGTTCTAAATTCATTAAAGCCTCTCTCTCTGTCAGGGGACTCTTGGCCTAACTATGTCCGGCTTGAGTGGGAAGCGGACGACGAAGAAATTTGTTCCACACCCACCAACTACGTAACAGCCACTGTCGATGACTTAGCCGACATGCTTGATTTCGACTCCGAAGACATCGATGGCATGGACGACAATGCTGGAGATGAACAGGAACCACCGCCCACGGGGCGCTAGACGGCCACATCATCATATGTTGTATATATGGTGGATACACCCAAATAAAACAATGGCGAGGAACAGAAGGACGCAACGGAGGATAATCCCCTCGAGCAAAAACCAAAGTGATGACGTAGGTGCCGCTCTAAATCCCGCCACAGCAAAAACAGCGATAACAGCGCAAGAAAGAATAACACTCCGGTCGACTCCAAAGGAAATGACGACCCCATGGACCCAGCGATGGAGCAGGATGAGCCAGGGGACGCTAAGCATAGTCCGGAGCCAACGTCCGATGACAACGATCCCGAGGGTAGAACTCATCAACCTGTCTCCGGAGAGGAGAACAGTCTAGACGATGATGCACTCATCATCCCGGAAAAACACTTGGAACAAGAGAACCTCCATAGAAGGCTTATTGCCACCACGAGGAGCTTGAACAAGCAGAAGCAAAGGCTTAAGGCCGCGCAGGATATGCTCAATCGCAGATGGAACAAAGTGCTCAACACTGAAGAAAAATACGGTGACGATCACCACACAAAGAGCTATCCAAAGCGCAAGTTGTTGCCCGAATTCGACGATGAGGCCATAGAGCCCATTCCACCGAAAAATAATACGGCCGGTCAGCCGGACCGACCACCCCATGGCCGCGACAGAGCGGCTAATGATGCCGCACACAAGTCAGCACACGATTTACGTGAGCTCCTGGACAAAAAAGCCGGTGTGGCCAGCTCCATCTATGGATCTAGAAAGCGTGCTCCGGCGCAGGATCACAGCCACCAAAACGATCATACCGATCGAATACCAGCTTGGAATCAACACCGAACACAACAACCGTCGACAGCATGCCACGACACGTCCAAATACAAGGGTGCCATGCACCCCCTGTGCTTCACCAATGAGGTGTTGGACCATGAATTTCCGGAAGGATTTAAAGCTGTGAATATAGAGGCATACGACGAAACGACAGACCCTGGAGTCTGGATTGACGACTTTATCCTTCACATCCATATGGCCCGCGGAGACGATCTCCAGGCCATTAAATACCTACCCCTCAAGTTGAAAGGACCAGCTCGGCACTGGTTGAAAAGCCTCCCCGAAAACTCAATTGGAAGTTGGGAAGAACTTGAGGATGCTTTTAGGGCCAATTTTCAAGGGACTTATGTCTGACCTCCGGACGCAGATGACTTAAGTCACATAATTCAACAGCCCGGAGAGTCAGCCCGAAAACTTTGGAACAGATTTCTTACCAAGAAGAATCAAATCGTCGACTGCCCGGATGCCGAAGCCTTAGCAGCCCTCAAGCACAGTGTCCGGGACGAATGGCTTGCCAGACACCTCGGCCAAGAAAAGCCGAGGACAATGGCAGCCCTAACAAGCCTTATGACCTGCTTTTGCACGGGCGAGGACAGTTGGCTGGCCCGTAGCGGCACTAGCTACCCAGGCACATCCGAAGTCAGGGATGGCAACGGGAAGCCACGACGCAATAAAAACAAGCATTGGAACAATGAAGACAACCCAGATAACACGATGGTCAACGCCGGATTCAGGGGCTCTCGACCCGGTCAACGAAGAAGCCATTTAAAGGCAGTAGAGATGGACCGTCCAGCCTAAATAAGATTCTAGACAAGTTATGTCAGATTCATGGCACCCCCGAAAAACCTGCAAATCACACCCACAGAGAATGCTGGGTTTTCAAGCAGGCCGGCAAGCTAAATGCCAAACACAAGGGGAGGGAGACGCCAAGTGAAGACGAGGATGAGCCTCGCTAGCCGAACACTGGGGGACAGAAAAAATTCCCACCAGAAGCCAAAACAGTGAATATGATTTACGCAACTCACATTCCAAAGAGAAGGCGCAAACGCACACTCCGAGACGTATACGCTATAGAGCCTGTCGCCCCCAAATTAAATCCCTAGTCGGCCTTCCCGATCACCTTTGATCGCAGGGATCATCCGACTAGTATCTGGCACAGAGGATCGGCTGCCTTGGTGCTCGACCCAGTAATTGATGGATACCATCTCACTCGAGTCCTTATGGATGGCGGCAGTGGTCTTAACCCGATATATCAGGACACTGTACGCAAAATGGGGATAGACCCGTCAAGAATCAGCCAAAGCAATACTACCTTTAAAGGAGTGATACCAGGCATCGAGGCCCGCTGCACGAGCCCTCTAGTACTAGAGGTTGTATTCGGTTCTCCCGACAACTTCAGAAGCGAAGAACTAACCTTCGACATCACTCCATTCCGAAGCGACTATCACGCACTACTCAGGAGAACGGCCTTCGCTCGTTTTAATGCAGTACCGCACTATGCCTATCTAAAACTTAAGATGCCCGGTCCATGCGGCGTCATTACAGTTAGCGGAAATACATAGTGTTCCTTACGTGCAGAAGAATATGTGGCGGCTCTAGCAGCCGAACACTGAGCGGCCCCTCCAACCAGAATAAACGGTCGGTCGTCAGGACCACGGACATGGTTAGACGAGTCTGGCGCCCCACCAGATGTAACAGCTTAGATGAACCTGAGCTTGGGTTGATAGATATATCCCCATAGGTGGTGCTAGGGGCTGCTCGCAAAAAAAAGAAGCCCATAGTTCGGCTCGATCCTATTAATACAATAACATATTGCATTTTCATGGTTCGTTCAGATTAACCAACTCTTCGACGAAGTCTTTCACCTGGGTTTTTCTTTTTTTACAGATGATCATCATGCTACACCCTTCCAGGATACGGCACAACCGAGATAAAGGCGCAGACGTGCAGCAGGGCCCCGCTCAAAGGTTTCTTTTTAGATTAAGACCCCGCGTAAACCTTTTTTAATGTCTCTTGTTTCTTCATACCCTTCGGATACTTAACAAAACTGGGAGGGATACTGGCGTTCTTGACACTTCTCCACGCGAGACTAATGCAGCCCAGTATATGTCATAAAGTCTGAATACCTTAGGGAGTGTTCGGCGTCACGAGTTTGGCCTTATATGCATCAGCTCTGAATCATGTCTTTGGTCAAATGTTGGGTTTGCCCAGCTCCCGTGTTTTGCTACCTTATGTTCCGCTCTATCAGCTAAGGGGGCACCGGGAGAACTACTGCGATTGTGCCCTGGTTCATTTGGGTGAGCACCTCAGTAGAGAAAGCCGAAAACTGACTGTCATGATTAAGCGAGAGACTGGTCAACCACTCGATGACTCAGCAGAATCTTCGCGATTCCTCCACATTAACGAAGGACCGGTTTCCCGGTCACGTATGTATGTGTACCATATTCGGATGAACGCGAATGTACCAGGGGCTATATAGTAGCCCCACCGTGAAACTCCTATGGCTAAGTGAAAGTGTTAAAGCTATATAGTCTGATTGCCTGGTTCGCCGCGCTATCACCTCCTTAATGGACCAAGACGTTGGATCAAGTGTGATTACGCGCTTTTTCAAACACCCCCACACTATGCGTGGGGGCTGAAGCCGATGACTGCAAACTTTCAGGTTATATACATACATACATAAACGGCCGCACAGGAGGCACTATAATACTTCCAGGCAAAAGTATAAACACAGACTTTATAATCAAAATCACATTGTTTTTACAATAGAGATACATGTCACTCGAACATGGTACTCTTCGAGCACTGAGCCTCTATTAAGCGGGCACCTTCTAGGACTTCTTCAAAATAGTGCTCGGCCGGGTCCTCGTCTCCTGCTGGCCCCCGGGTTGCAATAGCGGTGGCCTCCATCCCTGCCCAGTATGTCTTAACACGGGCAAGAGCCATCCGCGCACCCTCCATGCACGCCGACCTCTTCACAACGTTGATATGCGACACAGCAACAAGGAATTGTTGCACCAAACCAAAATAAATGTCCGGCCTTGGTCCCCTCAGCCAAAGATGATCCATGACAGACCTCATAGCAAGCCCGGAAAACCTATGGAGCTCAGCCCATGCGGCCATTCTCTCATTCAACGGCAGCGGATGCGTCGGGGCACTAAACTGCGACCAGAACAGCCTTTCTGCCTCATGGTCTTTTCGATCTTTGTAACTCAATCGCATCAGCAGCACTCTTTGCCAAGTCCGCATACGCGTCTGCAGCACTCCACAACTGATCCAGAGGGGCATACTTCAGATCTCCGAACTTCATCCGCAACAAATAGGGCCTCCTAGCCGTGATATCTCCGGCTTCACGAAGCTCCTCCCTTATCCCTCTCATTTCAGAGCAGGTTTCCTTGGCTGCCTCCAGGGCCTTCTTTAGGCCAGCCGCTTTCACTTGGCTTCCCTTTTCAAGGATCTCATAGCGGTCGGCAGCATCTTTCAACTCAACAGCCATCTTGGCTATCCTTTCTTCGTTCTGGCAACGAGCAGCCTATTCGGCTCTTAACTCTTCGACCGCCTTCAGGGCGGCCGCATTACTTATTTGGGCTTGTTCCTTGGCTCGGAAAGCTCCACCCGAAGGGTCTCCACGGCAGCAGCTCCATCTGTAGTCACGACATATTATAGATACAAGCATCATGCTCCTCTTACCATTTGATGACAAGCTGAACATACATACCCTGGTCCTCGTCAAGCCGATTGTTAGCAAGCGTGATGTCGGCATCCGCCACGTCAAGCTGCCGCTTCAGTTCAGCAAAATCAGCAGTTCGGTCAGCCAACGGACCCTCAGTCGGCTGCACATAAAAGCAGCGCGATCATTATCTGGGATTATGATCCTCTGTTTGCCACCTATGGATGGCAACCAGAGTCTCAGGGGCTACTATCTATACAGAGCACACCTAGCATGTGCGATACCGTCAAAAATACATATATTATTTTTTGCGTACCTCAAAGCCTTTGAGCAGGCTTGTAAAAGCTTCATTCAACCCACTTTTGGCGGATGAAATCCTCTCAAACATCATACCCATTAAGGTACGATGCGCCTCTAAGATAGCCGCTTGCTCCAGAAGACTCGTCAGTGTGTCCGGCTGTGTGCCGGGCAATCCCGGACTCTTCCTATTGCTCTCCTTGGGAGCCGAATACTCCGGGCTTCGGGCGGCCGAAGTGTTAACTTTTGGCCTTGGCGGATCAGGAGAAATCCTCCGTGACGACACCTCAGGGTCGTCCGCCCCATGGGGCGGGGAGGCAGGAGGAGGCGTTTTGCTCTCCATCATCTCTAGAAGAAGATCCCCCAAAGACGGGCTCTGTTGAGAAGGGCTGCGAGCCAGACTGCAAGAGATAGGTCTCGGTTATTATTCTCAAAGATAAAACAGGATATATTTACCAAAGTACTTTTTTTACTTATAGCTCGGTTGAGAGCTGGCCCCCTTGTGGGCGTTGTGCGGTAAGGACGCCCTCTGGGGCAGGGCCCCCTGGCGAGGGTTTCCTCCCGCGTTTGGAAACCTGCGTTTCCAAGTCTTTAGAGGCGGCCCTTTTCTTCCCATGAGGAGAGGGGATTTTAGATTCACCTCCCCGATTATCCTCCTTCGCGGAGGCACTTACTCCCCCTATTTGGATGTGTAAAGTATGAAGCCCGCCTTTGGCTTCTCTATCCCTCCCCTCATCTTCTCCTGATGGCACCTGATACGGTGCACGCTCAAACATCCTGGTTAATAAGGGATCCAGCGAGCCTTCGGGAAGGGGGACCGAACACCTGATCCTCTCTGCCTTTCTTATCCTGTCATGGCCGAGAGCGATTTTCTCAAAATGATGTTGTGACAAGTAAAAAGACAACATGTTTGGTCACAGAATTACTTACTTGGGTATCCGGACGATTCAGTTCAGGCCCGCATCCTCGGTGGTGTCCGGACACTTTATTCATGATCCAAAGAACAATCTGTACATTCCTTCGAGCGTCATGCCAAAGAATTGTTGAATAGCTCATGGTCCTTCCGGGTTGAACTCCCACATACGGAGAGATCGACGTTGGCACTGCAGGACCCAACGAACTAGCATAACTTGCATTACCTTGACAAGACTGACATCCCTCTTGAGAAGATCCTCAATGCGGCTTCACAATGTCGGTACGTCATTAGATGGTCCCCAGTCCAGTCCCTTGTTAACCCATGACACCAGTTGAGGCGGAGGGCCCGAGCGGAAGGTAGGGCGGCCGCCCGCTTTGTGCCTTGGGGAGATGTGATCTAGAACCACTCCCATTGTCATAAGTCGGACACCTTCGAGAAGGAACCCTTGGGCCATAGGGCATCGACGCCTTTTCTTATTATAGCACCTCCGCACTCCGCGTGTCACCCATCGATCATCTTCGGCTTCACATTGAATGTCTTGAGCCACAAGCCGAAGTGTGGGGTGACGCGGAGGAAGGCTTCGCACACGACGATAAACGACGAGATGTGAAGGATGGAATCCGGAGCTAGATCATGGAAATATAGCCCGTAATAGAACATGATCCCTCTAACAAAGGGATCAAGACTAAAGCCTAGCCCTCAGAGGAAGTGGGAAACAAATATGATGCTCTCGTTGGGTTCGGGAGTGGGGATGACCTGCCCTTGAGCAGGCAGCCTGTGCGGGATTTCAGCGGTCAGATACCTGGCCTCCCTAAACTTCTTGATGTCCTCCTCTGTGACAGAGGAGGCCATCCACCGGCCTTGAAGGTTGGATCCGGACATGATTGAAGGTCTGAAGCGCTTAAGCCTGAGCCTTGGGTGTTGGAACTCGAGGTGGGGGAAGGGGAGGATCGAGCGTGGGTATAAAAAGATAAGACCTTGGCCCCTTTATAAAGGGGGTGAATATCAAGCGTCCCCCGTGTGACCGTTTGGAACTTGCCTAAAATCGAGGAGTCATATTAACAAACACGGTTGGGTTACCTACACCTGTATTGATGAGAATCCCGTGATAAGGGGAACACGATCTCTGCTTCGACAAGACGTGCCAAGGAAACTGCCTCGCAATATGTGTAATAGTTGGTTGTGAAAAAGGTTCGAATAATGACCGGGCCATGGCATGATGTCATGCTACGAAAAGTTGTCAGCAGATTAGATTTGTGGAATATTGTTCTCTCTACGGTGGTATGTGGAATTTATTTTGCAGAGCCGGACATGACTCTCGTGTTCAAAATCTTCTATGGAGTATTCGGAGAAGGAAACCGCCTTGCAATGCCGAAGACAATCTGCGCGTCGGACTCATCATCATTGAAGCCTGGTTCAGGGGCTACTGAGGGAGTCCAGGATTAAGGGGTCCTCGGATAGCCGGACTATATACTTTGGCTGGACTGTTGGACTATGAAGATACAAGATTGAAGACTTCGTCCCGTGTCCGGATGGGACTCTCCTTTGCGTGGAAGGCAAGCTTGGCAATTCGGATATGTAGATCTCCTTCTCTGTAACCGACTATGTGTAACCTAGCCCCCTCCGGTGTCTATATAAACCAGACGGTTTAGTACGTAGGACAACAACAATCATAATCATAGGCTAGCTTCTAGTGTTTAGCCTCTACGATCTCGTGGTAGATCAACTCTTGTAATACTCATATCATCAAGATCAATCAAGCAGGAAGTAGGGTATTACCTCCATCGAGAGGGCCCGAACCTGGGTAAACATCATGTCCCCCGCCTCCTGTTACCATTAGCCTTAGACGCATAGTTCGGGACCCCCTACCCGAGATCTGCCGGTTTTGACACTGACAGCTGCCATAACCTCTCCGCTCCAGCCGCAAAACCCCACCCTCCTTCGTCCGCCACCTCACCGCTGCCCAGCCGGAGCCTCTTCCCTGACGACGCCGTCCATCACAACAGCTCGACATCCCTCGTCCACCTCCCCGGATGAGGATCCCTCGTCCATCTCATCGTCCCGCCGATTTAGCCGCCCCGTCCTCCACCTCCAAGGAGCTGTTCCAATGATCGCCTCGTCTATCACGGCTGCTCCATCCCCACAGTGACGCCTTAATCTGCTCCACCGCAACCGCAGCATCCTCACCGACTCCTCGGACGAAGTTGAGGCCTACTCGGTGCCACCAAAGAGGTTGTACACTCATCGCATCGCACCTTCTCCCTAACTTGACCTCCCGACGCCGACGATGCTCCATCCCGAACCCCCATGGAGCGGCTACCTTGAAGCCGGTGCCGCGGGCGACATCTCCACGGCGGCTCTCCCCCAGTGCGAGGCCCCTTCGGAGGCCATACCAGCCGGATCTGCTACTGCTGCTCCAGCCCTCGCTCGCTCACTCGCACTGGTGCTGCTGCCTCGGCTCTCGCTCGCGTTGTTGCTGCTGCTACTCTCCCCCTCGCTCGTGTTGCTGCTCTGCTCTGATTTAGCTACACTTCAGTCGACTGAATCGACTTTTGGGTCAGTCAATTTTCAGGGGGGGGCTCGCCGGAGTTAAGGAAGAACCACCCGCAGCGGGGAAGGGGTCTCACCGGAGAGGTACCCCACTATCTATCTTAGGGTTCAGGGTGGGGGCGGGGGCCTAGAGGGCTGGCCGGGGCAGCAGCGGACCGGTGGTGGGGAGTTGTTTCGGGGCGGCAAGGTAGCGCTGGGGCCGGTGGTTCGGCCGGTGGTGGCTGGCGGCTCAGGGGGGGTAGGTTGAAGATGAATTGCAGGCCCACCCTAAACTACATGTCAAGTGCCTCTCTGCTACCATTGCATTCAGTTTCGACAGTAACATTCAGATTCCACACTAAATTTCAGTTTCGACAGTTAAGTTCAGAGTCAACAGTTTTTACCTCATCTGTTGTAGTCAGGTGGTTTTTGGTGATGTAAATTTTACATATATTTTACATCATCTATTGGAGATGCTATTTGAATCCCATTTGAGATTGACGATGTCTTTCTTGTGCTGCTTCAGCCTTGACGTCTTATGGCTCACCGGAGCTGCTCCAACGACAAAATGATCCATCACAATAGAGCAGTGCCCTGGACGACGTCTACAGATTCCTCAGATCTTCCTCCACACCTACGATAGCCACCTCTGCCTCAACTGCGTCAGCGACCAACCCAATGATGCTGAGGTCGACACGGCTATGGAAAAGAGGTTGTACACTTGTTGCATCACTTATTACTATACATTCATGTCGATCCATTAGGGCTATTTTGGTTCAACAGAAAAACATAGCAATAGGGAATTTTCCAATGGCACTCTACTATTCAATTATTCATGCATTTTGTTGAAAGGAATGAAGCAAAACATCCACCTGGACCTACTTTTCAAAATCCTATGCATGAAAACAAGACCAAGTGCATTAGTGGCAGAATAACATTCTAACTGTACACGCTTTCATATGGTTTCGTTTTATTTTGGCCATCTTTCTTTGCATTCCTCTGCTCTTCCAATTTCTGTAAACCAAACACCCAAGTTGACAGAAAACATGTGTTTACAAATGCTCTGTTTACCATGTGCATTCCAATCCTATTCTGGTGTTTTTCCTATCCCTGTGTTTTTAGAATCATGCAAGCCAAATGGGCCCTTACAGAATTACATCAGTTACACGTAGGTGTCGAAGGGAACTTTGTGTGGTTT
Source organism: Triticum aestivum (assembly GCF_018294505.1). Classification (NCBI taxonomy): domain Eukaryota; kingdom Viridiplantae; phylum Streptophyta; class Magnoliopsida; order Poales; family Poaceae; genus Triticum; species Triticum aestivum. The sequence continues at coordinate 89,248,597 of NC_057810.1, forward strand.
GTCCTACTCCTGCCACGACGTCGTCCACCTCACCTGAGCTGCTCCATCGACAGAAGCATCCACCAAACCAGACATTACGACTCTTGACCGTCTTTCGCCGCCTCAGATCTCCATCCCTGCCGCCAGCAGCCACCGCAACGGCATCACCATCATCGACTCGGCAGATGAACCTGAGGAGTACATAGGTCCACAAGAGAGGTCGCACTCTTTTGTTTCTGCTTATGTTATGCATTGCTTAAAATTACTTGCTACTTTATCATCTTGTTCACCTCTTGGACTCCAAGTCAGGTCCAAATTAATGTTCAAACTTGAGTTCTAAATTAGTTGTGGGGCACATATAGAAGAAGCAATGAATAGTATCTCTGTCTAATATCTGGTTCACCTAGGGTATGCCTATGTTGTTCATCTTGGATGGGAAACAAATAGTAAAGCAATCATCATCTGTCTTTTTATTAAATTAAAGCAATCATCAGCCTGCTATCGTTATTTTTGGATCCATCCACTGGTTGTTACCATCACTATAAATTTCTGCATTCTCTCCTTACATAATCTGATCATATTTTTTTGTATGCATGTCAGATATTGTACACAGTCATGCTGAACATCTAGATAAAAAGAGAAGAATTTTGTGCGGCAATACAATGTCATGCAGACATCGCTCCATGGTGGGTTCAATGGAAAACCCTCCCCACCCCTCTCTAGATTGTAATCCAGAGGAAGATATCTGTTTTGAGGCGGATTCAGACACTGCAGACCACTCCTATTTACCCCCCAAGGTGTTTGCTCTACCTTGGCATGATGATGTTAGTCATATCATGTACATGTTGCCTTGCAGTGCCTACTTTTGACATCATATATGTCATCTGCTTAGTTTAGACATGTTTTATAATGCCACCTATTTAGTTTCTATATGGGAATTATGTAGTCTCATGTCTTTTAGCCAGCCATAATATATGTGAAATGTGCAATGCCAACATGTTTAACTAGGCATCATATATTTGAATGATATCTTGCACATCCTTTTCTTCATTACATTTCCATTTGTCGACAATGTTTGTACATTAAACTACTCTTCCTGTGAATCATCCATTTGGGTGGGAGATGGAAAAATCTGGAGTGAAAACAAGGCCTTCAGAGCAGACAGTGCTACCTGTCAAAGCAGATCTCTTGTTGGGTCCCGATAGCTCCTCAGAGATGGATTCAGAGACAGATGACCAGTCCTATTCCCCCACCGAGGTGTATGCTCTAACTTGGCCCAGTTATACTGCTCATATCATGCATATGGTGTCTTGCATTGCATAGTTTAGACATCATACACAATACTCAACACCATGTTCTTAGTTCAGACAACATATAGAATGCCCTCTGTTTAGCATATAAATCACATATGTGAATTAAATGATGCGATCCTGATTACTTAGATAACATGTAGGTGAATTATGTTATGCGATCATGTTTAGTTATTCATCATATCTTTGAATTATGCTATGCTATGCTATCCAGTTTAGATAGACATCATATATGTAAAATTATGTCATGCTATCCGTTTTAGTTAAACAATATACATGTCAACTATTTCATGCCCTCTTTTTTCCACACTATCTATTGCATCTGTCTCCCATACAATGTATGTACATTCAACTATATTTCATGTTCATCAGCCATTTGAATTGGAGCGGGTGATGCTAGTATCTAGCATATTAAAAACATGGTCTTCGAATAAAATAGTGCTACCTCTTGGTGGAGATAGCACCCCGGTTGTACATGCACAAGAACCAGCTCTACCACACATAACCCAAACTCTCGCAGATTGTACCCCTACTGCGATGGACAGAGAACCAGCTTCACCCAATCAAACTCAACCCCAGCAGATAGTAACCCAGTTCTTGTTGACACAGCACCATCTCCACCACAGAACTCCCAAACAAGAGTAGTTAGTAAGGCAACTCGAGTGCCCAAAGGGCCAGTACTACCACGGCGAACCCCAACTCCACCAGTTAGTACGCCTATTCCTGTGGAGGAAACACAACCAGCTACTCATAGTTTTGCATCTATCGCATTTGACATTGTTAAATCGTATGTGCATATCTTCCCATCTTGGAAATATTATACTGAAGATGAAGGAAAATGCCAGTTGCAGGTGTTTGTCCAGGAGTTATCTGTAAGTAATGTTATTCATGGCAATTACTTTGCTTTGTCCCATACATCCTACCTCCATGATGGTTATAATACAGCAAATTTTCCCATTTTTCTCTATAGAGAAGGACCGATTTGGAGACTCGGGATGAGGTAACTAATACCTTTGCTATCTTCAAGAATGCTTGGTGGCAGTATCGGAATTACCTGAAGAAAACGTACTTCATCGGCAAAGAAACTCATCAAATTCCCTTACGTTCTCCTGAGACACATTTACTGGACGATGACTGGGAACGCCTTGTTCTATACTGGTCCCGAACCAAGAATGTGGTAAGGTCTATCAGCTCATTTTCTATTTTTAAGTACTATATTCTTCCGTCTTACTGTACTCTGTTCATGTAGAACAAGTGCCAAAACCTGAAGAACAATTGTTCTAATTTAAGATTTCATTGCTATCATAGTTCAAAAAAGCGCTAGGCGTTAATTGTGCGTTTTGCCACCGCCTTGCGCTTTACTGACCAAAGCGCATGCTTATGCGCAGTTATGCACAGATTAAGCATAGTTATGCGCAATGCATTTTGCCAACGCCTAGAGCCTAGGCGTGCTTAAGCACTCGCTTAGGCATGCCTTTTTTAACTATGATTGCTATCATGCATACTGCTTTGCTCTTGTATCACTGTATTTACTCATACAAACTTATTTTTAAATTGAAGGATCCAATCGAAACTCCAATGGCACAGCAGGTATGTTCATGCATGTTTCGTTAACAGGTTTGCTCTTATCAATAGCTCTATTGATTTCAATTTCAATTGTGTATATAGTTGACTTCTCATATCATGCACATTACTAGCATCACAACATAGCCAATAGTGTTGTTGTACATGTAGACCTGTGGAACCCATCTGAAATCTTGTTGTGTCGTGTAGTTTCCCATGCTTTGTATTCTTTCACTGCTGGTTTGTCTTGAACTGATATGATTTGAACCGTGTCTCTATTTTTATTTGGCAAGACAATGCAGTGACCATAGGACATAGATATATGTTTGTTTGATGCTTTTATTATGTACTAGTACTTGGCAATAGAAGACTTGGTAGTTTAATCCTGTCCACCTTACTAATGAACTGGTTCACCGAAATGAGTTTCATATACTAGTACATGCTAAACCTATTATGTATCTTCTTGTTTCTTATTTTAGAATGCTGACAGAATATTGGGGAAGAGTGCCTTATTAAGAAATAGTAAAGGAAGTAATGCAGATAAGGTTCAGGATAGTGACACATCCTTGTTGGTCTCCAACAAAGCTGATAAAACAGCTAAGGAAGACTATCTTGAAGATAGTGAGACAACCCCAAAGTCCTGTCTTGGTTTAGTGTTCGAGTTACTGGCCACTACCGCTAGCACAAGCTATTCAAACTCACTTTCTGAATTAGTTCGGTTTCTTGAGTCTCAACTACAAGCTGAAAGACATTGATCAGCTGTGCTGCGACAAGAAGCGGAAGGATTGTGGAAGTCTCTGGAGCATTCAGATGCATACTTTCTGGTGCAACAGCAAGCGTTGGAGGATTTTAGCGGCAAACAGGACAAAGCTAATAAGCTTGCTAAGCTTATTGCCAGCATGGTGGATACCCAGGATAACGTTTCTTGAGCTCTTCTAAAGTTGTTTTAGTTATGCTCTTGTTTTGCTGTCACGTTTATTTGCACTGGTGGCCAATTTTGACGGCCAGTGTATGTAATATGCTGCTTTGTTCCCTATGTTTGCACCGGTGGCGAACTTTGATGCCTAGTGGATGTAATATGTGTAATAGCGGTAATAGGCTAGCGTTAATTGCTTGCTTATTTATTTCCTTATTGTCTTGTTTAGTTGTTTGCTTGTAGTCACTGCAGTTCTTTTTCTGTGTTTTTCTGGTGGCCACAATAACCTATTTTTGGTAACTAGGCCAAAATAATCATGGCAGCACATGGACTGTTGTAACCATGGGCCTACTATGGGCCGTATGATCCATGGGCCTTCTACGGGACGTAGGATCCATTGTCCTTCTATACGGGCCGTAGGATCCATGGGCCTTCTACGGGCCGTAGGATCCATGGGCCTTCTACCGGCCGTACGATCCATGGGCCTTCTACGGGCCGTAGGATCTATGGGCCTTCTACGGGTGTATCATCATTTTGCCAATCATGGGCCGTACTATTCATGGACCATAATGGGTCGTTAATAGGCCATATTTGATAACTCTATGAAAACAGCCCAACGGGTTTCTTTTGACATGAAAACGGCCCAATGTATTAACGGGCCACAAACGGACCGACTGTAACGACGGGCTGAACTTGGCCCACAAGCTAAAAATGACGGTAACGGGCCGTAAGTATCCGAGTGTTGGAAATGAGCCCAAGAATATATGGGCCCTGAGAAGGCCGAAAGATAACTTGGGCTGGAAACGGCCCAATGGAATAATGGGTCGTTAATGGGTATAAAGTGATACACTGTTCATTACGGGCCAGTTTCACCACGAGTCGTTAATGGGCCAAGAGTTACAAAGGGCCTCATATGGGCCGAAAGTGGTCATGGGTGAGACATGGGCTGGAAGTTAAAATGGGTGAGGGAGTCCTGGATAAGGGGGTATCCGGACAGCCGGACTATATACATCGTCCGGACTATAGAAGCGTCAAGATACAAACTCAAGACTTCGGCTCGTGTCCGGATGGGACTCTCCTTTGCGTGAAAGACAAGCTTGGCAATCCGGATATTATGTTTCCATCCTTGTAAACCGACTCCATGTAAACCGTAGCTCTCCGGTGTCTATATAAACCGGAGAGCATGGTCCTTAGAAGGCCTGTCACAATTACAATCATACCATCATAGGCTAGCTCATAGGGTTTAGCCTCTACGGTCTCGTGGTAGATCTACTCTTGTATTCCACATATCTTCAATATTAATCAAGTAGGAAGTAGGGTTTTACCTCCGTCGAGAGGACCCGAACCTGGGTAAACATTGTGTCCCTTGCTTCATGTTACCATCAGCCTAAGACGCACAGATCGGGACCCCCTACCCGAGATCCGCCGGTTTTGACACCGACATTGGTGCTTTCATTGAGAGTTCCTCTGTGTCGTCGCTTCGAGGCTTGATGGCGTGTTCAATCGTCAACAACACGGTTCAGGGTGAGACTTTTCTCCCCGGACAGATCTTTGTGTTCGGCGGCTTCGCACTGCGGGCCAATTCGCTTGACTAGTTGGAGCAGATCGACAGCTTCGCCCCTGGCCACCAGATCAGGTTCGAAAACTTGAACTACATGGCAGATATCCGCGGAGACTTTATCTTCGACGAATTCGAGCCTGCGCCAAGAGCGCCGGACAGCCACGACAAGCACGGCCTAGACCTGCTGTCAGACAGTGCCCAGGACATCATCCCCGAAGCAGCCTTGGATATAAATCTAGGGCAGGTCGCGTTGCCTATGGACGGAGGGCTGGACACCACTCCGCAGGCCGCACACTTATCAGCAGTAGAGCCGAACACGGGTCCCGCCGCTGTGGAGGCCTGTAATCCCGGACCCCCGGACTCATATCCGGCTGCTGGTCCTGGTCCGCTCACTCTCGAGCCAGCCGAGCTAGGTTGGGCTCCGGTAATGGAGTTTACCGCTGCAGACATCTTTCAGCACTCACCCTTTGGCGACATGCTGAACTCATTGAAGTCTCTCTCTCTCTTTGTCAGGAGACTCTGGGCCAAACTATGTCCGGCTGGAGCGAGAAGCATGCGACGAAGTAATTCGCTGCCCACCCACCACCCACTTCGTCGCCATGATCGATGATTTAATCGACGTGCTCGACTTTGACTTCGAAGACATCGACGGTATGGACGACGATGCAGGAGATATATAGGAGCCACCGCTCACAGGGTGGACAGCCACCTCTTCATATGATATATATATATGGTGGACACTCCGAAAGAAACAAACGGCGATGAGGCAACGGAGGATAACCCCTCCAAGAAGAAAGCAAAGCATGGGCGTCGTTAGCGCCGCTCCAAGCCCCGCCAAAGCAATACCGGCACCGGAGACGATAATAATCCGGACGGTGCCGACGATGAATACAACCCCGAACAGCCCGCCTTCGAGCAGGCCAAACAGGAAGACGGGCATAACAGCCCAGATGAACAGGTGACGGACAGGTATCCGGAGGAGGACAACTACATGCCCCTCTCCGAAGACGAGATGAGCCTCGGCGACGACGAGTTCGGCGTACCCGAAGACCCCTCAGAGCAGGAGCGTTTCAAGCGCCGGCTTATTGCCACTGCGAGAAGCCTGAAGAACAAGCAGCAGCAGCTCCAAGCTGATCAAGATCTGCTCACAGACAGATGGAAAGAAGTCCTGGCAGCCGAGGAATACGGACTCGAGCTCCCCACCGCTGACCGACCGCCTCGAGGTCGGGACAAAACGGCATATCAGCTGAAATACCAGCCCGTACCCCCGCGCCGGTTTACTATGGCCCGGGGCAATACCCAGGACCTGCATGATAAACTGGATAACATCGCAGGACAACCAAGATCGATCTACGAATCGTGGGGGCGCGCCGAAGCACATGACGATGACAGTCATACGGGATACACTAACAACAAATCCGGTCGGGCCGAATACAACCAGTCAGACGCAGTAGGACTGCACCGCGACATAGCCCGACATAGAGGCGCCGCACACCCCCTATGCTTCACTGGTGAAGTGATGGATCATGAATTCCCAGAAGGGTTTAAACCCATAAACATCGAATCATACGATGGCACCACAGACCCCGCGGTATGGATCGAGGATTTCCTTCTCACATTCCATCAAGTATCTTCCCCTTAAGCTCAAAGGACCTGCTCGGCACTGGATAAACAGCATGCCAGCAAATTCCATTGGCAGTTGGGAAAACCTAGAAGACGCATTCCTTGACAACTTCCAGGGCACATATGTACGACCTCCGGATGTCGATGACTTGAGCCACATTGCTCAACAGCCCGGAGAATCAGCCAGGAAATTCTGGACTCGGTTCCTAACTAAAAAGAACCAAATAGTCGACTGTCCGGACGCCGAAGCCCTGGCGGCTTTCAAGCATAATATCCGTGATGAGTGACTCGCCAGACACCTCGGCCAGGAGAAACCCAAGTCCATGGCAGCTCTTACGACACTAATGACCCGCTTTTGCGTGGGCGGGGACAGCTGGTTGGCTCACAGTAGCACTACGACACATTCTGGAACTTCAGATGTCTGGGACAATAATGGCAAGCCACGGTGCAACAGGCACAAGCGACGGAATAATGGCGACAGCATCGAAGATACGGCGGTCAATGCCGGATTCAGCGGATCAAAATCCGGTCAGCAAAAAAAGCCATTCAAGCGTAACAATCAAGGACCATCCAGTTTGGACCATATACTGGAGCACTCGTGCCAAATTCATGGCACCACGGACAAGCCAGCCAACCACACCAACAGAGACTGCTGGGTATTTAAACAGGCCGGCAAAATAAACGCCGAAAACAAGGATAAGGGGCTGCACAGCGACGATGACGATGAGCCCCGGCGTCCAAACATGGGGGGCAGAAGAAATTCCCCCCCCCCCCTAGATGAAAATGGTCAACATGATCTATGCCACCCACATCCCCAAGCGGGAAAGGAAGCGAGCACTGTGGGACGTATATGCGATGGAGCCAGTCGTCCCCAAATTCAACCCATGGTCAGCTTGCCCGATCACCTTTGATCGTAGGGATCATCCTACCAGCATCTGTCACGGCGGCTCAGCCGCATTGGTTTTAGACCCAATTATAGATGGATTTCACCTCACAAGAGTCCTTATGGACGGAGGCAGCAGCCTGAACTTGCTTTATCAGGACACAGTGCAGAAGATGGGCATCGATCCTTCAAGGATCAAGCCCACCAAAACCACCTTTAAGGGTGTCATTCCTGGAGTAGAGGCCCGCTGTACGGGCTCTATAACGTTGGAAGTGGTCTTCGGATCTCCGGATAACTTCCGAAGCAAAGAGCTAATCTTCGATATCGTCCCTTTCCGCAGTGGTTACCATGCACTGCTCGGACGAACCGCATTCGCTAGATTAAATGCGGTACCACACTATGCATACCTCAAGCTCAAGATGCCAGGCCCGCGCGGGGTCATAACAGTCAACGGAAATATGGACCGCTCTCTCCGTACAAAAGAACATACTGCGGCCCTTGTGGCAGAAGTACAGTGCGGCCTCCTCCGACACACCACCAATCCGGCAACGACAAATTCAAGCTCCATCAAGCAAGGGCGGAACACCCCGCAGCAAGGTCAGCAGGCATGACAAGAGCAGGACTAGTTGTCTGGCCTCCGCTCAAATCCCATCAAAGCAGCATTCGTGCCACACGTACACAATTACGCACTCAAAATACCATGGGCACAGGCGGAGGCGTATCAGGGGCTCAATCAATAGTACGGTATTGCTTCGTAACTTTCCCTTTTACCCTTAAGGACATTGCTTTAGTGCAGCTTCTCCAGAATAGCCGGATTGTCGGACTTACATAGGAGAGGAAACCCAGGAGGCAACAGGCTTTGGCACAGCAGGAAACACCCAGGTGGAATCTATTTACGATCATTATTCCTGCTCTATCTATCTGTACGTAGCCTGCCCCTGGATAGGATATGTTAAATCATCCTATTTTGTCTCCGTTTAATGCATATATTGTAAACATATGCTTAAACGTATTATTCATCAATGGGAGACCACAAATAGCGTCAGATTACTTATTTCTATTTGAGCATTTTTTATAAATGTCTATTTTAATTCTGCATCTGTACACTTTGGTACATGTAGTTTGCCACGGGCTTCTTATGGTACCCCATAATACGGCAAGTCAAGTCCGAACACTTTCAACAGTGCGGCACCCCGAACTTATAGCATTGTATGCATCATCTCTGAATCATGTCTTGGGTTACGGTTGGGATAGCCCGGCTCCCTTGCTTTGGTGCCTTACGTTCTGTTAATTCGGCTAAGGTACCGCAGGGAGAACTACTGCGACTGTGCCCTGGTTCTACCGGACGAGCACCTCAGTAGAGAAAGCACAAAACTGTCTGACATGATGTGTCGAGAGACTGGTCGCTGTTCGAGAGGTCTTAAAATCCTTAAAGATTTTTTCCGCTTTAGGCATTAATTCGGCTTTGTCCGATATAGGCGTGTATAGCGCCCCAATTCGGTCTTCCAGATTCTAGGGGCTTCGCCAAAATTTAAAATCATATACTTCTATGGCTAAGTGAAGGTTATAAAGCCGTATAGTCCGATTGCTTGGTTCGCTGCGCTGGACACCTCCTTAAGGGACCAAACATTTGGATAAAGAGTGTCCGGGTTTTCCACGAACACCCCAGTACTAGTTACATGGGGGCGGAAGCTGACGACTAGCCTACTTTCAGAATTTGATAAACAGCCGCACAAAAGGTAATATTTTAAATTACAAAAGCGCTACATAGCGCAAGTAACTTCGTCTTTAAATTACAAACATGACAGAAGTGAATTCATTCAAAAATTATGTCTTTGCTACATTCATCGGCCACAAGGCACGCACCCTTCATAACGCCATCATAGTACTTCTCGGGGACGCGATGCGGCTTGCCCTCCGGCGGCCCGTCCTTCACCACCTTGTTTGCATCCAGCTTGCCCGAATGCACCTTGGCGCGGGCAAGGGCCCGGCGGGCACCCTCGATGCAAACGGATCGCTTGATGACTTCTAGTCGTGGACAGAAATCTACCATCCGCTTGATTAGGCCGAAGTAGCTGGTGGGCAGAAGCTCGCCAGGCCATATCCGGACTACGAGATCTTTCATAGCCACTTCGGCTGCCTTGTGGAGTTCGACCAACTGCTTCAGTTGGTCACACAGAGGCGTTGCATGCTCGGCCCCAGCATACTGGGACCAGAACAACTTCTCCGTTGAGCTCCCCTCCTGGGCACGGTAGAACTTCGCGGTGTCTGATACGCTGCATGGCAGGTCTGCGAATGCCCCTGGAGAGCTTTGGATTCAAGTAAGTAAAAGAAACGCCTCCTCCACATGATTGCTTTGCATAAAAAATTTCTTACCTGCCGCTATTTTCTTGGCCTCCTGGATCTCTTGCTGAGCCCTCTCGGCTTCGGCCTTGGCGTCTTTTGTATTTGTGAGGGCCTTCGCAAGCTCGGCCTCCTTTGCTTTAAGCTCCCGCTCCGTAGACTCGAGCTTTTTGCCGAGCTCCTGGAGCTCTTCTTGTACCTCACCCACTCAGGCCTCTTGCTTTTTGCGCTCTTTGAGTTCCAAGGCCGCATTGTGTTCAGCCTCGGACAGTGCCTTCTTAAGAGATGCCACTTCGGTGGCGGCCTCTGTTACCACATCACGACGTCTCGTCGTTAGCATACTCAAATTTTACTTACTATTTATTATATGAGAGAGGGGAATCATTCACCTTTGTTCTCTTCGAGCTGCCTCCTCGCGAGGCCGAGCTCTCCCTGTGCCCGCTCTAAATCCTGCGTCAGGCCGGCGATTTCGGCCATGCGAGCAGTAGCGGCCAGCAGCAGAGCCTGTTTATTTACATTCAACACTTATTGTTAGACTCTTGCATATTATAACTGACCCTCTGTTTGGCTTTTCTTTCCGAACACCAAATAGAGTATCAGGGGCTACTACCTATCGGGTTATAATTTTGCACATTTTTGCTGCTTACCTCAAAGCCTGTTAGGAGGCTGGTGCAGGCTTCAATTAGTCCACTCTTGGCGGACGAAACCTTCTGAATCACCGCACTCATGAGAGTACGGTGCTCTTCATCTAGGGAAGCGCCTCAAAGCGCTTCCAGCAGACAATCCGGCGCCTGGGGCGCAACGGAAGTCCTTGATATAAACAGCCATCCCTCCATAACGAGGGGCTGCCCGCCTAAGTCCGGAACCACTGAAGCCTCCGGAACAGTGTTCAGCTGAGAGTCCGGCTTGCCGTGGCTCTCATCGACACGATCCGCGGGAACCTTGAACCCCGCCACTCTGAAGCCTGGGACTCCGCCTTGAGGCGCCTCCAGGGCCACCTCCGCCATCATCGGGAGCCTTCGGGACAACACCTCCGTGTCATCTGTAGGACGAGGAGACGTGGCCGTCGGGAGTGAGTTCATTGCTGACTCACTCAAGGACCCGTCCGAAGACGACACTCCCGGATGGGCCCTGGACGGACTGTATACAAGTTCGGCATTATAAACAAAATTATGAAGCGAAAATTACGACTGAGTGTGGATACTTACGACCGCACAAGGGGCTTCTTCCTGGGCGGCCACCCTTCCTCACTATCGGCGGTGGTGGCGAGTAGTCCGGAAGGGATGCTTTTCCCTTCTTGGACGTCCCAGTCTCCCCCACCGGGGCGGCCTTCCTCTTCTTCCCTCCCCCGACACGGGGAGGTGGTGTTTATCCTTGTTCCTCCCCACCTCCGCGGGAGGAATCCGCCTCGTCGTCATCAGACGACAAGGGTATGACGGCCTTATGCCAGGAGCCTCTCCTGGCCCCCTGATTCACCGTCTCAGGCCCCCCATCCTTTCCGGATGGGGCGGCCTCCTCTTCTTCTTCTTCCCCGTCGGGGGAGGAGTGCGCCTCGTCATATTCAGACGAGGCTTGCGCAACTTTACTTCGAAGACCCTTTCGGGTCCCCGGGGATTTCTTGTCGGCCTTCTTCTTCGGCCCCTTATAGGGCAACGGGACCAACATCTTCGTCAGAAGATAAGTGGCTGGGCTTTCCAGCAACGGAGCCGGACTGTCGATCCGCTCCGCCGTCTCCACATACTCCTAAAACAAATATGCACAATTACTTGAGGTTCCCCCGCAATTATACTAGGAAGGACTGAATACGGTGATGGCCTTAGAACTCACCTGAGTAGGTTGTCGTGCGGCATGGAGCCCGCGGTCCTCGGTTATGAGAGGAGGTACCTCGGTGGCCTTGAACAATGTCTTCCATGCGTTCTTATGCTTCATGTCGTAGAGCCTCTGGAGCGTTCAGTGTTCGGCCAGGACGAATTCCCACAAATTGGATGCCCGCCTTTGGCACGGCAGTATCAGGCGAATGAGCATGACTTGGATCACGTTGACGAGCTTGATGTTCTTGTCCTTCATGCCCTTGACGCAGGTGATGAGTCCGGTCAGCTCTGCAGATTCGCCCCATAACAGGCCCTTTTGTTCCCAGGAGGTGAGCCGCATAGGGGTCCCAGATCGGAACTCGAGGGCCGGCGCCCAGTCGGCGTCGCGTGGCTCAGTGATGTAGAACCACCCCGATTGCCACCCCTTCACGGTTTCCGCAAAGGAGCCTTCAGGCCAGGTGACATTAGGCAATTCGCCCACCATGGCTCCTCCGCACTCCGCTTGCTGGCCGCTCACAATCTTCAGCTTGACGCAGAAGGTTTGGAGCCACAAGCTGAAATGAGGCTTGATGCGGAGGAAAGCCTCACACACAACAATGAACGCCAAGATGTTGAGGACAAAGTACGGAGCTAGATCATGAAAGTCTAGCCCGTAGTAGAACATATGCTCGCGGACGAAGGGGTGGAGTGGAAACCCCGGTCCACGGACGAAGTGGGCAAGGAACACGACCCTCTCGTGGGGTCCTGGAGTTCGAATGACATGCCCCGTGTCTGGTAACCGGTGCACTATGTTTGCGGCCAAGTATCCGGCCGCCCGAAGATTCGCGATCTTCTTCTCCGTCGCAGTGGAAGCCACCCACTTGCCTACTGCTCCGGATATGACTAACTGTGCGGAGAAGACCTGGAATAAGGCGCTGGAGCTCGAGGGGGCAGGAGTATGCAATGGGAGGAAGAAGGCGTGGGTAAAAATGGGGAACTCTTATCCCTTTATAGAGGCGACGAAAGCGGTGCGCCTTCCCACTAGCCTGTTGAGAATTGTTTACTTCCCAAGCGCCACGATTGATGGCACGGGGGGATTACCCATACCCGTATTGATGAGAATCCCGTGATAAGGGGACATGATCTCTGCTTTGACAGGACGTGTCAAGGAAACCGCCTCGCAATAGGCGCTATGGCTGGTTGTGAAAAAACGGTTCGAATAATGACCAGGCCCTAATGGCACGTCACGTCGTCTAAAAGTTGTCAGCTGGAGTATCGTTCTCTCTACAGTGGTATGTGAAGATCATTTTGCAGATCCGGACACGATCTACGTGTTCGATGGTAACCTTGGAGTATTCGGAGGTGGAACCCGCCTTGCAATGCCGAAGACAAGACTGCACTTCGGACTCATCGTCATTGAAGCCTGGTTCAGGGGCTACTGAGAGAGTCCTGGATAAGGGGGTATCCGGACACCCAGACTATATACATCGTCCGAACTATAGAAGCGTCAAGATATAAGACTCAAGACTTTGGCTCATGTCCGGATGGGACTCTCCTTTGCGTGGAAGACAGGCTTGGCGATCCGGATACTATGTTTCCTTCCTTGTAAACCGACTCCATGTAAACCCTAGCTCTCTGGTGTCTATATAAACCGGAGAGCATGGTCCTTAGAAGGCCGATCACAATTACAAGCATACCATCATAGGCTAGCTCATAGGGTTTAGACTCTACGATCTCGTGGTAGATCTACTCTTGTATTCCACATATCTTCAATATTAATCAAGCCGGAAGTAGAGTTTTACCTCCATCGAGAGGGCCCGAACCTGGGTAAACATTGTGTCCCTTGCTTCATGTTACCATCAGCCTAAGACGCACAGATCGGGACCCCCTACCCGAGATCCACCGGTTTTGACACCGACAACGGGCCGGAATCATATTGGACGGCCCAGATGACGCTACTGGGCCTAATTCAGAGAGGTCGTAACGGGCCCTGGGTTAGCGGGCTGTAAATGGGCAATATGTGAACAGGACGCTAACAGGTTTTCCATGGGCCGGCCTGCCACCTTTTGACCAAGTTAAATGGGTCGGCCTTTTCATAGGAATGGGCCTCTGTTGGGTCGTGCCACGTGTCGACGTATCATAGGCGCCTTGGGTCCAATGAGTGGATGACATCTGTCCCAACGGTGAGCCGACACGTGTTTCCTCCAGCCAATGATGATTTTACACGTGGAAAATCCCCATTGGTCGGGGCTTTAGCGGGTTATCCGATCCAAAACCGGACCCGATAGCTTAACGCTGTTCCGTTACGGTGGATGCCACGTGTCGGTCACCCTTGACGAAAGTACTTCTATGACGCACGATTTATCGTCATGGAAGTGGACACTTCTGTGATAATAATTTTGCTAATGTCATGGAACACTTCTACGACAGCACGGGTATGACTATCTTGATTCTGTCATAAAATCATCATGGATGTACATGCATGACATAAAACGCAACCTACTGTGACAAACATGTATCATCACGAAAGTGTATTTTTTTGTAGTGGTACCAGACCTATTGTGTACCTTGCCATGAGTTTGGAAAAGGGGTACAATAGTGATCTAGGAGTAGATCACTGGACAGCGGTCAAAATTATCCTTAGTGAGAACTAAGGAAATGTTTCTCAGTTATGGGAGTGATAAAGAGTTCATCGTAAAGAGTTACGTCGATGCAAACTTTTACACCGATCCAGATGACTCTAAGTCTCAATCTGGATACATATTGAAAGTGGGAGCAATTAGCTGGAGTAGCTCCATGCACAACATTGTAGACATAGAATATTTGCAAAATACATACGGCTCTGAATGTGACACACCCGTTGACTAAACTTTTCTCATGAGCAAAACATGATCACACCTTAGTACTCTTTGGGTGTTAATAAGACACCGATGTGAACTAGATTATTGACTCTAGTAAACCCTTTGGGTGTTGTTCACATGGCGATGTGAACTATGGGTGTTAATCACATACAGATGTGTACTATTTGTGTTAAATCACATGGCGATGTGAACTAGATTACTAAATCTAGTGCAAGTGGGTGACTGAAGAAAATATGCCCTATAGGCAATAATAAAGTTATTATTTATTTCCTTATTTCATGATAAATGTTTATTATTCATGCTAGAATTGTATTAACCAGAAACTTAGTACATGTGTGAATACATAGACAAAACAAAGTGTCCCTAGTATGACTCTACTTGACTAGCTCGTTTATCAAAGATGGTTATGTTTCCTAACCATAAACATGTGTTGTCATTTGATGAACGAGATCACATCATTAGGAGAATGATGTGATGGACATGACCCATCTGTTAGCTTAGCATTATGATCGTTACAGTTTCATTGCTACTGCTCTTTTCATGACTTATGCATGTTCCTCAGACTATGAGATTATGCAACTCCCGAATACCGGAGGAACGCTTTGTGTGCTACCAAACGTCACAACGTAAATGGGTGATTACAAAGGTGTTGTACAGGTGTCTTCAAAGGTGTTTATTGGGTTGGCATAGATCGAGATTAGAATTTGTCACTCCGTGTTTCGGAGAGGTATCTCTGGGCCCTCTCAGTAATACTCATCACTATAAGCCTTGCAAGCATTGCAACTAATGAGTTAATTAGTTGCGGGTTGAAGTATTACGGAATGAGTAAAGAGACTTGCCGGTAACGAGATTGAACTAGGTATAATGATACTGACGATGAAATCTCCGGCAAGTAACATGCCGATGACAAAGGGAACAACGTATGTTGTTATGCGGTTTGACCGATAAAGATCTTCGTAGAATATGTAGGAGCCAATATGAGCATCCAAGTTCCGCTATTGGTTATTGATCGAAGATGTGTCTCGATCATGTCTACATAGTTCTCGAACTCGTAGGGTCCGCACGCTTAACGTTCGATGGCGATTTGCATTATGAGTTATGTGTTTTGATGACCGAAGTTTGTTCGGAGTCTCGGATGAGATCACGGACGTGACAAGGAGTCTCTAAATGGTCGAGACGTAAAGACAGATATATTGGATGGCTATATTCGGACATCGGAAAGGTTTCGAGTGATTCGGTATTTTTCGGAGTACCGGGGAGTTACGGGAATTCACCGGGAGAAGTAATGGGCCTTATTGGGCCATACGGGAAATAGAGGAGGCAGGCCATGGGTCCCCCCCCCATGGGTCCGAAATGGACTAGGGGAAGGGGGCGGCGCCCCCCTTGCCCTTTCCTACTCCCTCTCTCCTTCCTTCTCTCCTACTCCTGAAAGGGAAAGGATTCCTACTAGGACTTGGAAGTCCTAGTAGGACTCCATACACTTGGCGTGCCCCTAGCGGGTCGGCTTATCTCCCTCCCTCCTTTATATACGGGGGAAGGGGGCACCCCAAAGACACACAAGTTGATCTTTTAGCCATGTGCGGTGCCCCCCCCCCCCCTCCACAGTTACACACCTTGGTCATATCGTCGTAGTGCTTAGGCGAAGCTCTGCGCTGGTAACTTCATCATCACCGTCACCACATCGTCGTACTAACAGAACTCTCCCTCAGCCTCAGCTAGATCTAGAGTTCGAGGGACGTCATCGAGCTGAACGTGTGCAGATCACGGAGGTGTCGTGCATTTGGTACTTGATCGGTTGGATCGCAAAGACGTTCTACTACATCAACCGCGTTACATAATGCTTCCGCTTTTAGTCTACGAGGGTACGTGGACACACTCTCCCCTCGTTGATATGCATCACCTAGTTAGATCTTGCGTGTTCGTAGGAAAATTTTGAAATTACTGTGTTCCCCAACAGTTTTTATTATATCCCTCTTGGATGCCCATCATATTAGGACTAAATTCATAACCTAAGCAAATTACCATGTTGTTTAAGACTCTCAAAATAATATAAGTGAAGCATGATAGTTCATCAATTTCTTCAAAATAAAACCACATTGTGCTCTAAAAAGATACAAGTGAAGCACTAGAGCAAATGACAAACTACTCCAAAAGATATATGTGAAGATCAATGAGTAGTCGAATAATTATGCAACTATGTGAAGACTCTCTAGCATTTAAGAATTTCAGATCTTGGGATATTATTCAAACAGAAAGCAAAACAAAATAAAATGACATGACGCTCCAAGAAAAACACATATCATGTCGTGAATAAAAACATAGCTCCAAGTAAGGTTACCAATGAACGAAGATGAAAGAGGGGATGCCATCCGGGACATCCCCAAGCTTAGGCTCTTGGTTGTCCTTGAATATTACCTTGGGGTGCCTTGGGCATCCCCTAGCTTAGGCTCTTGCCACTCCTTATTCCATAGTCCATCGAATCTTTACCCAAAACTTGAAAACTTCACAACACAAAATGTAACAGAAAACTCATAAGCTCCGTTAGTATAAAAAAATAAATCACCACTTAGATACTGTTGTGAACTCATTATAAATTCATATTGGTGGTATATCTACTGTATTCCAACTTTTCCATGGTTCATACCCTCCGATACTACTCAAGGATGCATCAAAATAAGCAAACAACACCTAGAAAACAGAATCTGTCAAAAATAGAACAGTCTGTAGTAATCTTGAAACTTTCCATACTAACTCCAAAAA
Organism: Triticum aestivum; assembly: GCF_018294505.1. Classification (NCBI taxonomy): domain Eukaryota; kingdom Viridiplantae; phylum Streptophyta; class Magnoliopsida; order Poales; family Poaceae; genus Triticum; species Triticum aestivum. Next base: position 89,266,186 of record NC_057810.1, read on the forward strand.
TCCTGAGAAATTATGAAGTCCTAAGAATTTTGTTTATTAATCTTCCTGAAAAAGAATGAACCTAAAATCACGCTTCTATGAGTTATGAAAATTGTTTTCGTGAGCGCAAAAGTTTCTATTTTTCAGCAAGATCAAATCAACTATTACCGTAAGCCATCCCAAAGGTCTTACTTGGCACTTTATTGAAACAAAAGCTATGAAACATGATTACTACCGTAGCTTAATCATGTGAACACGCAAAAATAGTAGGTATAAATGTTGGGTTGTCTCCCAACAATCGTTTTTCTTTAATGCCTTCTTAGCTAGGCATGATGATTTCAATGATGCTCGCATAAAAGATAAGAATTGAAACATAATAGGAGCATCATGAAGCATATGACTAGCACATTTAAGTCAAACCCACTTCCTATGCATAGGGATTTTGTGAGCAAACAACATATGGGAACAAGAATCAACTAGCATAGGAAAGCAAAACAAGCATAGCTTCAAAATTTTCAACACATATAGAGGAAACTTGATATTATTGCAATTCCTACAAGCATATATTCCTCCCTCATAATAATTTTCAGTAGCATCATGAATGAATTCAACAATATAACCATCACATAAAGCATTATTTTCATGATGCATAAGCATAGAATTTTTATTACTCTCCACATAAGCAAATTTCTTCTCATGAATAGTAGTGGGAGCAAACTCAACAAAATAACCATCATGTGAGGCATAATCCAATTGAAAATTAAAATCAAGATGAGAAGTTTCATGGTTATCATTATTCTTTATAGAATACATGTCATCACAATAATCATCATAGATAGCAACTTTGTTCTCATAATCAATTGGAACCTCTTCCAAAATAGTGGATTCATCACTAAATAAAGTCATAACCTCTCCAAATCCACTTTCATAATTATCACAACAAGATCCAACACCCTCCAAAATAGTGGGATCATTACTTCCTAAAGTTGACAATCTTCCAAACCCACTTTCATCAACATAATCATCATACATAGGAGGCATGCTATCATCATAGTAAATTTGCTCATTAAAACTTGGGGGACATAAAATATCATCTTCATCAAACATAGCTTCCCCAAGCTTGTGGCTTTGCATATCATTAGCATCATGGATATTCAAGGAATTCATACTAACAACATTGCAATCATGCACATCATACAAAGATTTTATGCCAAACATTTTATTGCATTCTTCTTCTAACACTTGAGCACAATTTTGTTTTCCATCATTTTCACGGGAGACATTAAAAATATGAAGCATATGAGGCAACCTCAATTCCATTTTTTTGTAGTTTTCTTTTATAAACTAAACTAGTGATAAAACAACAAACTAAAAGATTCGATTGCAAGATCTAAATATATACCTTCAAGCACTAACCTCCCCAGCAATGGCGCCAGAAAAGAGCTTGATGTGTACTATGCAACCTTTCTTCTTGTAGACATGGTTGGGCCTCCAAGTGCAAAGTTTTGTAGGACAGTAGCAAATTTCCCTCAAGTGCATGACCTAAGGTTTATCAATCTATGGGAGGAGTAGGATGAAGATGGTCTCTCTCTCAAACAACCCTGCAACCAAATAACACAGAGTCTCTTGTGTCCCCAACACACCCAATATAATGGTAAATTGTATAGGTGCACTAGTTCGGCTAAGAGATGGTGGTACAAGTGCAATATGGATGGTAGATATAGGTTTTTGTAATATGAAAATATAAAAACAGCAAGGTAGCAAGTAGTAAAAGTGAGCGAAAATGATATTGCAATGCTTCGAAACAAGGCCTAGGGTTCATACTTTCACTAGTGCAAGTTCTCTCAACAATGATAACATAAATGGATCATATAAAAATCCCTCAACGTGCAACAAAGAGTCACTCCAAAGTCACTAATAGCAGAGAACAAACGAAGAGATTATTGTAGGGTACGAAACCACCTCAAAGTTATTCTTTCCGATCAATCCATTGGGCTATTCCTATAAGTGTCACAAACAACCCTAGAGTTTGTAGTAAAATAACACCTTAAGACACACATCAACCAAAACCCTAATGTCACCTAGATACTCTATTGTCACCTCAAGTATCCGCGGGTTTGATTATATGATATGAATCACACAATCTCAGATTCATCTATTCAAACCAACACAAAGAACTTCATAGAGTGCCCCAAAGTTTCTACCGGAGAGTCAAGACAAAAATGTGTGCCAACCCCTATGCATAAGTTCACAAGGTCGCAGAACCCGCAAGTTGATCACCAAAACATACATCAAGTGGATCACGTGAATATCCCATTGTCACCACAAATAAGCACATGCAAGACATACATCAAGTGTTCTCAAATCCTTAAAGACTCAATCTGATAAGATAACTTCAAAGGGAAAACTCAATCCATTACAAGAAGGTGGATGGGGAGAAGCATCATAAGATCCAACTATAATAGCAAAGCTCGCGGTACATCAAGATCGTGCCAAACCAAGAACATAAGAGAGAGAGAGAGAGAGATCAAACACATAGCTACTGGTACCTACGCTCATCCTCGAGGGTGAACTACTCCCTCCTCGTCATGGAGAGCATCGGGATGATGAAGATGGCCACCGGTGATGGATCCCCCCTCCGGCAGGGTACCGGAACAGGGTCCCGATTGTTTTTTGGTGGCTACAAAGTCTTGCGGCAGTGGAACTCCCAATCTTGGTTCTGTTCTGGAGTTTGGGGATATATAAGAGGTGTTGGCGTTGGGAACAAGTCAGGGGGGTCCACGAGGAAGCCACGGCGTAGGGGGCGCCCCCAGGGGGTAGAGCGCGCCCTCCACCCTCATGGTGGCCTCAGGACTCTTCTGGTCCATCTCCGATGCTCCGTGGGCTTCTTCTGGTCCAAAAATAATCTCCATAGATTTTCAGGTCAATTGGACTCCGTTTGATATTCCTTTTCTGCGATACTCAAAAACAAGGAAAAAACAGAAACTGGCACTGGGCTCTAGGTTAATAGGTTAGTCCCAAAAATCATATAAAATAGCATATAAATGCATATAAAACATCCAAGATGGATAATATAGTAGCATGGAACAATCAAAAATTATAGATACGTTGGAGACGTATCAATAACTCGACTATGTAACCATAAACCCTTATCTCTATCTTTCTTCTCCCTCAAATTGGAATCTCTCCAACTGTATGTGCTATCCAGGGAGGTGCGCCCTTGCCTATAAACATGCACCACGTCCCCTCACAATGAGGTAAGACACTTTCATCTAACGCACAACATGAACATGAAGGGGGTATTCTCGGCCGTCTGATCAAGAGTCAATCTGACGGACACGGAGGCGGCGGAAGGTAAGTGTTCCCCTTTTTTAGTTAAATATAGGTTTATAGGACATACGTAAAGAAAAACAAGGTTTACAGGAGGCACCAGTCCCCAAGATCCAAAACCTCTCCATCGTGGCGGGTGGCGGGCGATGATAAAACCTAGGGCTCCATCCCGATTTCGGCCTCCCTGTTTGTGCCCCAGCCGCGCTGGGCCGTGAGGGGTGACTGTTGGCAAGGAGCTGTGGGCAAATTATTCACGCCAAATCTTCTGTCCGGCCATGGAGGTTGCAGGCGCAGTGTGGCTGCGGTGGCGGCGGCCGAATTCGATGGGACCACAGAGAAGCGGGCATGGAGTGGCGACTGCGACAACACCGCCGAAGATTTCATTAGCAGTCTCCCCGACGCCGTCCTCGGCGCCATCATCACCCTCCTTCCCACCAATGATGGAGGCCGCACGCGGGTCCTCTATCGCCGATGGCGCCACCTCTGGCGCTCCGCACCTCTCAACCTCAAGGTCAGCACCCGACCCCTCGACGCCGATGCCGCCGGCCCTATCCCCACCCCCTCACACTTCCCGCCCTCCTCGTCTCCGAGATAATCTCTAAACACCCTGGACCGATGCGCCGATTCTCCCTCCACTGCCGCGACAACGACGACCTCTACCCCCAAGCAGAGAGCTGGTTTCACTCCCGCGCCCTGGCCAACCTCCAGGAGCTCGATATCAGCCACACCGAACCCCCGCTGCTGACAATGGTTCTCCGCTCTGCATCCAACATCCTTGTCGCCAAGATCAGCCACTATGGTTTTGAGCCGGCCATGATCAATTTGAGGAGGAGAAGATGATATTGGAGTTGCATGTTGCAGATGTCGTCGATGATCAGAAGATCAAGATGGATGCAATGCGCTTGACGACTAGAAAGATTAGAAAATATGCCATTCATACTGAGGCTTGGTATCATTATGCCGTTGGATCAATTGTTACCTTAGTTGCGATTGTGATCGCACTTGTTGTTGCATTGAAATGTTTTAGATAGTTTCAATGTATGGTTTAATTAGATGCTCTGGGGAGCTATATGTTGTTCAATGAGAACTATGTATGTACTTTGGTTTTAATGTGATGATGAACTTCTATTAATTTGGTCACTTCTGTATTCATGATGTTCTGTAATGGTTTTTGACACACTTAATTATATATAATGCACGCAGATGAACCGGCAATGGATGTACGGTGACACACGCACCTCCGAGTACATTAAGGGCGTGCATAATTTTCTCGAAATGGCTGAGGCAAACAAGCATAATGGTTTTATGTGTTGTCCATGCCCTATATGTGGGAATATGAAGTCTTACTCTGACCGGAAATTCCTTCACAGACACCTGCTTTAAAGGGTTTCATGCCACACTATAATGTTTGGACCGAGCATGGAGAAACAGGGGTAATGATGGAAGACAGCGAAGAAGAAGAGGATGATGACAACTATGTGGCCCCTGAATATGGTGATGCTGAAGTGGGGGAAGTTGAAGATCAAGAGGAACCAGACGATGTGCCCGATGATGATCTTCGTCGGGTCATTGTTGATGCAAAGAGACAGTGCAAAAGTGTAAAGGAGAAGCTAAAGTTTGATCGCATGTTAGAGGATCACAAAAAAGGGTTGTACCCCAATTGCGAAGATGGCAACACAAAGCTCGGTACCACACTGGAATTGCTACAGTGGAAGGCAAAGAATGGTGTACCTGACAAAGGGTTTGAGAAGATACTGAAAATATTGAAGAAGAAGCTTCCAAAGGATAACAAATTGCCCGATAGTATGTACACAGCAAAGAAGGTTGTATGCCCTTTAGGATTGGAGGTGCAGAATATACATGCATGCCCTAATGACTGCATCCTCTACCGTGGTGCGTACGAGGATTTGAACGCATGCCCAGTATGTGGTGCATTGCAGTATAAGATCAGACGAGATGACCCTGGTGATGTTGACGGCGAGCGCCCCAGGAAGAGGGTTCCTGCCAAGGTGATGTGGTATGTTCCTATAGTACCATGGTTGAAACGTCTGTTCAGAAACAAAGAGCATGCCAAGTTGATGCGATGCCACACAGAGGACCTTAAGAAAGACGAGAAGTTGAGAGAACCCGCTTACGGGTCGCAGTGGAGAAAAATCAAGAGAAGGTACTAGGGGGACTTTGCAGGTGACGCAAGGAACGTATGGTTTGGTTTAAGCGCGGATGGCATTAATCCTTTTGGGAGTAGAGAAGTAGTCACAGCACCTAGCCTATGACTCTATGTACCTATAACCTTCCTCCTTGGCTGTGCATGAAGCGGAAGTTCATTATGATGCCAGTTCTCATCCAAGGCCCTAAGCAACCCGGCAACAACATTGATATGTACCTAAGGCCATTAGTTGAAGAACTTTTACAGCTGTGGAATGGAAACGGTGTACGTGTGTGGGATGAGCACAAATAGTAGGAATTTGACCTACATGAATTGCTACTTGTAACCATCAATGATTGGCCTGCTCTTAGTAACCTTTCAGGACAGACAAACAAGGGATACCACGCATGCACGCGCAGTTTAGATGACACCGAAAGTATATACCTGGACAAATGTAGGAAGAATGTGTGCCTAGGGCATCGTCGATTTCTTCCGACCAACCATCAATGTCGAAAGAAAGGCAAGCATTTCAAAGGCGAGGCAGATCACCAGAAGAAGCCCGTCATCTATATTGGTGATCACATACTTGCTATGGTCAATGATTTACATGTAATCTTTGGAAAGGGTCCCGACAGACTATCTATTCCGAATGACACTGACGGACATGCACCCATGTGGAAAAAGAAATCTATATTTTGGGACCTACCCTACTGGAAATACCTAGAGGTCCGCTCTTCAATCGACATGATGCACGTGACGAAGAATCTTTGCGTGAACCTGCTAGGCTTCTTGAGCGTGTATGGGAAGACAAAAGATACACCGGAGGCATCGGAGGACCAGCAACGATTGCACGAAAAAGACGGCATGCCTCCAAAGCATTGTGAAGGTCCTCCCAGCTACGCTCTTACCAAAGAAGGGAAGGAAAACTTCTTTGAATGCCTGCTCAGTATGAAGGTCCCCTTTGGCTTCTCGTCGAATATAAAGGGAATAATAGATATGCCAGAGAAAAAGTTCCAGAACCTAAAGTCTCATGACTGTCACGTGATTATGACGCAACTACTTCCGGTTGCATTGAGGAGGCTCCTACCGGAAAATGTTTGATTAGACATTGTGAAGTTATGTTCATTCCTCAATGCAATCTCTCAGAAGGTGATCGATCCAGAAATCCTACCAAGGTTAAGGAGTGATGTGGTGCAATGTCTTGTTAGTTTAGAGCTGGTGTTCCCACCATCCTTCTTCAATGTCATGACGCACGTCCTAGTCCATCTAGTCGATCAGATTGTCATTCTAGGCCCTGTATTTCTACACAATAGGTTCCCCTTTGAGAGGTTCATGGGAATCCTAAAGAAATATGTCTGTAACCGCGCTAGGCCAGAAGGAAGCATCTCCATGGGCCATAAAACAGAGGATGTCATTGGGTTTTGTGTTGACTTCATTCTTGACCTTAAGAAGATTGGTATCCCTCAATCGCGGTATGAGGGGGGACTGGGTGGAAAAGGCACGCTAGGAGGGGACTCAATAATATGTAGGGACGGGCATTCTTGGTCTCAAGCACACTACACAGTTCTACAGAATTCTACCTTGGTGACCCCGTATATCGATAACACAAGAACATTCTGTGCTCCAAACACCCGGAGCAGTGTGACGACTGGATTAAATGTGAACACATCAGGACTTTCGGCAGTTGGTTGCAAACACGTCTCAGGGGTGACAACACTGTTTCTGATGAGTTGTACTTGTTAGCCAGGGAACCATCTTTGACTTATTGACTTACAAAGGGTACGAGATAAATGAGAATACATTTTACATGATCGCCCAAGATCAAAAGAGCACCAACCAAAATAGTGGTGTCCGCTTTGATGCAGCAACTAAGAGGGGAAAGGACACACATTATGGTTCCATAGTGGACATATGGGAACATGACTATGGACATGATTTTAAGGTCCCTTTGTTTTAGTGCAAATGGGTCAATCTGTCAGGAGGCGGGGTACAGGTAGACCCATAGTACGGAATGACAATAGTGGATCTGAAAAATCTTGGGTACACAGATGAACCATTTGTCCTAGCCAATGATGTGGCGCAGGTTTTCTATGTGAAGGTACCAAGCCAAGAAAAAGGAAAGATAAGGAAGCGAATACATCATACGATGAGCCAAAGCGCCACATAGTTCTTTCAGGAAAAAGAGACATCGTGTGGAGGGCAAGACAGACATGTCTGAAGATTATGAAAAGTTTCATGAAATTCCTCACTTCAAAGTCAAGGCTCACCCAAGCACCCTGTTAAACGATGAAGATTATCCATGGTTATGGCGCAATAAGCAAAGGACACAAGCAAAGAAAAAGTGAATATTTTCTCTCCACAACTATTATGATGATGCCTTTGATCTAGAATATCACTGCAGTTACATGTGAAGAAATGAAATGCCTTTTGTAACAGATGAGTTTCCGTCCGAAACCCTGATACTTCGAAAGAGATTGTCCGTTTTGTACATGAAGTGCATACTTTTTAGCACATTCTATGTGGGTGTAATGATGATACCATACCAACTTTCAACCTTTTCAGAGTTCATTTGTACTTCTTTTCAATTTTAGGGTCATTTAGCTCAAAAAACAGTAAATGCATGAAAAATACCAAATGAAGTCAGAAAGGGTTGAAGATTGATGATGTGGATTTGAATGGTGCATTTTGAACATGAAAATAGTCTGGAGTTTAAATAAGATCAAAAAATGAAATCCCTTTGTAACAGATGAGTTTTCGTCCGAAACCCTGATACTTCGAAAGAGATTGTTCGTTTTGTACACAAAGTGCATCCAATTTTTAACGTAACCCTCTCAACTTTTGAGCACATGATATGTGGGTGAAATTATGATACCATGCCAACTTTCAACCTTTTCAGAGTTCATCTGTAGTGCTTTTCAATTTCAAGGTCATTTAGCTCAAAAAAAATTAGTAAATGCATGAAAAATACCAAATGAAGTCAGAAAGGGTTGAAATTGAATATGTGGCTTTGAATGGTGCATTTTGAACACAAAAAAAGTCTAGAGTTCAAATAAGTTCAAAAAAATGAAATCCCTTTGTAACAGATGAGTGTTCGTCCGAAACCCTGATACTTCGAAAGAGATTGTCCATTTTGTACACGAAGTGCATCTAGTTTTTGCCTTAACCCTCTCAACTTTTTAGCACATGCTATGTGGGTGAAATGATGATACCATGCCAACTTTTAACATTTTTAGAGTTCATTTTAGTGTTTTTCAATTTAAGGGTCATTTAGCTCAAAGAATGAACTAATAGCAAAAAAAATATGAACTAATAGCAAAAAGAATGAACTAAAAATAATCAATTAAAATATTCTATTATGATCAACTAAAAGAACTATAATATTCTTAAATAGCAAAAAGAATCAACTAAAAAGCTTTTATAAAACTCCAATAGCAAAACGAATTAACTAAAAAGATTTTATAAACCTCTAGTATTGAAACTAAAATTATATAAAATTTATGCAACTAAAATTATCAAAGTATTTTCTGTTCAAAACATTAAAAGCAAAAAGAATTTTCATAAAGAACTTTTTTTTAGAAACTTTAATAGCAAAAAGATTTTTTGTTAGAAACTAAAATAACAAAATCTATTTTTGAATATAATGATAAAACACAGTAATATTAAATAGCAGGAAAAAGAATCACTCCAAAATCTATTTTTATAGTAAAGTTAATCACAAACTAGTGATTCACACAAATTTCAAAGAATTCAAATTTAAACTATTCAAATTTGAAAACTAATGGCACTAATAGAAAGTTTATAATTTTTGTGACCTAACAGCAAAAAGAATTAAAAAAATAAAGCAAAAAACAAAACAAAATAAATAGTGCAAAAAACAAAACAAAAAACTGGAAAAAATAAAAAAAATGCCACCTACTGGGCAACCACGGCCTCAAATATGATTAGAAACCCAACCATGGGCTAGGATTCAGGCCCGCAGAAGGCCTAGTAGGCCCACACGCATAGCAGTGTCAGATTAGGCCCGTAAGCCCGCATTGGAGAGGAGCTCGAGAGGGCAGCGGTAGTGGGGCTTATAAACCACTCCGAGCCCCTCTCAACTAGCAAGGTGGGGCTAAACTTTTTGGCCGCGGGCAGCACAAGGCCTTTGGTCCCGGTTGGTAGCACCAACCGGGACGAAAGGTGTGCATTGGTACCGGTTCGTGGCACCAACCGGGACCAATGCCCCCTTTAGACCAAAGGTCCCTGTTTCCCACCCTTTGGGCTGCTGAAAACAGACCTTTGGTCCCGGTTGGTAGAACAAACTGGGACCAAAGGTGGGCATTGGTCCCGGTTGGTGCGACGAACCGGGACCAATGCTTTCTGTATATAAGCAACACTTGTGAAAATTTTCAGTTTCATCTCGCATTAGCCCCCGATGACGCCGACGACACCGACGCCACCAGGCTGCCCTGACGCCGCCCGCCTCCCCCACCGTCGCTGTCGCCCGCGCCTGTCATCGCCGAGGCTCGCCCCTGCCGTCGTCGTTGCCGCCGAGGCTTGCCCCCGCCATCTTCTCCACGCTGCCCTTGCCCCGACTCCGCCGCCGCGCCGCCCCTGCCCTGACACCGCGCCGCCCCTTCCCCTAACGTCGTCACTGCCCTGGTCCGCCGCCCCACGCTACGGTCCGGCCACCGGCCTCCTTCCTCTCCCCTATGATGCATTTTTCATATGCATTTGTTCATATGATGATGTTGATGAGAGATGATGTATGCTTTTTTTCATATATTTTTTTTGTTCATATGATGATTTTTTTTCATATATGTATTACTTTTTTATTTAGGTTGTTAGTGGATATCGATTTTAGGTTAGTGCATTTTAGGTTAGTTGTACTGTTAGTGCATTTTAGGTTAGTAGATTTTTGGTTATTGGAGAGGAAAAGGAAAATAAGGAAAAAATAAGAAAAGAGGAAAAGGAAGAAGGAAAAAAGAAGAAAAAGAAGGAGCGGAAAAAGGAAAATAAGAAGAGGAAGAAGGAGAAGAAGAAGGAGAAAAAGTGGAGAGGGAAGAAGAGGAAGAAGAAGAAAAAAATAGGAGAAGTTCTCCTCTCTTTTTTCTTCTATTTTTCCTTCTTCTTCTTCTTCTCTTTTTTTCTTCTTCTTCCTCTTCTTATTTTTTATCGAGAATGAGGGTGTCGAGGATCGCCGATCGGTCGAGGGTCGGGAACTAGGGTAAAGGGTCGAGGGTTGCCGAGGGGTCGAGGGTCGCCGAGGGGTCGGGGTCAAGGGTCGAGGATCGCCGAGGGGGCGAGGGTCGAGATTCGAGGATCGCTGAGGGGTCGAGGGTCGAGGTTCGAGGATTGCCGAGGGGTCGAGGGTCGAGGGTCGTCGAGGGGTTGAGGTTCGAGGATCACCGAGGGCTCGAGGGTCGAGGGTCATCGAGTGGTCGAGGTTCGAGGATCGCCGAGGGGTCGAGGGTCGTCGAGGGGTCGAGGTTCGAGGATCACCGAGGGGTCGAGGGTCGTCGAGGGGTCGAGGGTCGTCGAGGGGTCGAGGGTCGAGATTTATCTAGAATGCCCCCATTATGGATGTGCACAAGTTGATACATTTTTTCTGATCTCATCTGTAACATTCTATATGTCACGTTATCTTGTGTCAAAGTATTGAAGAAATCCATGGCTTCATCATTAGCCAGAAGTAACCGGGGCATGATGGTACAAAGCTCTCCAAAGTTATTTTGGAAGGGAGTCTCGGATAGGATAATCCGCTTTTTGCTACAAAGTTCAGCAAAGGCCTTCCAAATAGCGATATTCGGAAGGCTCTTGCTGAACTTCGTAAAAAAAGCGAATTATCCTATCTGGGACTTTGTTCCAAAATACTTTGGGGAGCTTCGTACCATCATGCCCCGGTTACTTCCGGCTAATGATGAAGCCATGGTTTTCTTGAATCCTTTGACACTAGACAACGTGACATATAGAAGGGTAGATGAGATCAGGGAAAATATGGACCATTTTCTGCACATCCAGAATGGCGCCATTTTGTTAAATCCCTTGTTTGACATTCATGAGAGAGACGGTCTGGACGTCGGTCATTCATGAGAGAACTCCGGTAACTCTTCAACACGAGGGGGGATGTTGATCAACCCCCTCTCGCCCGACCAAACCCTAGAAGCGTCGAGGCCATCCCAAACCCTAGAAGCGTTGCCGAGGGGTCGAGGTTTGAGGATCACCGAGGGATCGAGGGTCGTCCAGGGGTCAAGGTTCGAGGATCTCTAAGGGCACTAGTAGAAAAAGGGCCTAATGTGAAGCACATTAGTCCCGGTTTGTAACAAAACCGACACTAATGTGATCATTAGTGCCGGTCCAAATGGCTAGGGGGCGGAGATCATTAGTACCAGTTGGTGGCAACCCTTTAGTACCGGTTCGAGCCACGAACCGGTACTAAAGTGGCTGTTGCAGGCTGCGGTCAGGCTGGGGGCCCATCGGCACCTTTAGTACCGGTTCATGCCACAAACTGGTACTAGAGGTTCCTAGTTGACAGCGGTTTTTAGTCCCACTTTGCTTCGCTAACAGAGTTTTTACCACCTTAAATATGTTACTTCTCAAACTATCACAACCACTTGTCTTCATTGAACTCTATGTGTAGAATTTGTGGCCGCAATATGAGTCTTCTCCAATTCAGATTGTACACAAAAAGATCATTGATGATCAATGTATTTTTGATGTATTTCTCTGTAGCAGTAGCGCGTTTGGCTGAAAGGTGGTACTGAACAATGTATTTTATGTATATTTTTACATATTTACACAAGAGTCGGTTCAAACTGGACAATCTCTTAGGAAGTATCAGGATTTCGGATGAAAATTCATCTGTTACACTGGCTATTCATTATTTTCATAACTTAGTATAACTCCGGACTTTTTTGCGTTCAGATGAACAATTCAAATCCATGTAATCAACTTTCAACCCTTTCTGACATAATTTCTTATTTTCGATGCATTTACTCATTTGTTTTCAGAGCTAAATCACCGTTAAAGTGAAAAGCAGTATAAAATGAACTCTGAGATGGTTGAAACTTGGCAAGGTATCATCATTTCACCTGCATAGCATGTGCAAAAAAGTAGAGAGGGTTACGGCAAAAACTAGATGCACTTCGTGTACAAACTGGATAATCTCTTAGGAAGTATCAGGGTTTCGGACGAAAACACATCTGTTACACTGGCTATTCAATATTTAATAACTTAGTACAACTCTGGACTGTTTTGCGTTCGGATGAACAATTCAAATCCACGTCATCAGCTTTCAACCCTTTCTGACATAATTTGTTATTTTCGATGCATTTACTGATTTGTTTTCAGAGCTAAATCACGGTGAAAGTGAAAATAACTACAAAATGAACTCTGAAAAGGTTGAAACTTGGCAAGGTATCATCATTTCACCCGCATAGCATGTGCAAAAAAAGTAGAGAGGGTTACGGCAAAAACTGGATGCACTTCGTGTACAAACTGGACAATCTCTTAGGAAGTATCAGGGTTTCGGACGAAAACTCATATGTTACACCAGCTATTCAATATTTTAAGAACTTAGTAAAACTCCGGACTTTTTTGCTTTCAGATGAACAATTCAAATCCATGTCATCAAATTTCAATCCTTTCTGACATAATTTGCTATTTTAGATGCATTTACTGATTTGTTTTCAGAGCTAAATCACCGTGAAAGTGAAAAGCACTACAAAATAAACTGAAAAATCACTACAAATATGAATATAATGAAAAAACACACTAATATTAAATATAAGAAACTCTAAATACAGTAAAAAAAACTACTGACAAATAAATAGAAGAAAATATATAAACAACAAAAGAAAAAAACTATATGAAAAAATTATTTCCGCGTTGCCCAGTGGGCCTGCTCGGCCTTGGGCGTGCATATGCAGGCCCATAAGGCCCAGCATGCTCACAGGGTAGCGTGGCAAAGTTAGGCCCAGAGGTCTGCATTAGAGAGGAGCTCGAAGGAGCAGTTGTGGCTGGGTTTATAAACCAGTGCGGCTGCCCTTTGCTCGGCGAGGTGGGATTAAACATTGTGCACTGCGAAACGGGAGCGCACCCCCTTTAGTACTGGTTCATGGCGTCAACCGGTACTAAAGGGCGGGTCTTTACTACCGGGTGGAGCAACGAACCGGTACTTAAGGGGGTCGCTTCCCGCCGCTTTGCCTGGCCAAATTTAACCTTTAGTACCGGTTTCTGTCTCCAACCGGTACTAAAGGCCTCCCCTATATAACCAGCACTTACGAAAATTTTCAGTTATCATCCATCTTCGTCGCGCCCCATCCCTGCGCGCGCCGCCCCTATCGCCATCATCGTCACCCCCATCACCGCCCCTGTCGCCGTCGTCACCGCGCGCCCCCATCATCGTACGTCGTCACCGCCCCCATCACGCCGCCCCCCGGGCCGCCGCCCCCGCCCCCCGTTGTAAGATCGATTGCTTCCCCCGCGCCGCCCCACACCCCCACGTCGTCGTCCCCCCTCCCCCCGCTGTAAGATCGATTGCTGCTCGCCGGCGGCCTCCTGCACACACACACACACACACACACACACACACACACACCTACACACACAAACACACACACACACACACACAAATGTTTAATGTCAAAATTTTAGATTATATAAGAATTAGATGATGTTAGATGATGTTAGATGAGTTAGTTTTTTATACTTTTAGTTATAGATGAATTTATATTAATGTTAGATGAATTAATATATACTACATTTAGGTATATGAGATTTGATCATCTAATTAAAATTTTAGTATATAGAACTAGCTACTTTATTTTTAGTAATAAAACTAATAGAACTAGCTTGGTTGAATTAGTTGAATTAGGAGCTATAGTTTATTTAGGTATATTTTTAGTAAGTGCATAATTGAATTAATTAATTCAACTAGCTAGTTGAATTAATAGAACTAGTTTAATTAGCTGAATTAATATATAATTAATAAGTGTTTAATGTTTCACCTATGAACATAGAAAATGTCGTCTGATGACGAAAACGATTTCATTATGTGTGAAGACTGCGAAGACCAACGCGGCCTGTGCGACAGAAATTTCCTAGTTGATGATAGGCGCTTTAGCATCAAGCTGGATGAGACCTTCGAAGCGGATACAGTAAGTCACAACGACAAGTCTTTTTTCGTAATTAAGCATGACTTATATATGCTTAATTTGCTTCAACTTATTATTTTAAATTTTCACTATTTTACTAGCGTATCCCCTGCCATGCAACAATTTTTGTCTTGGATAAGATAGGTTTCAGTCGTAACAAAACTATGGAGGTAAAGAGAGTTTACTTGAAGACCGAGCTTGGTTATACCTTCAACGTCAAATTATACAATCAAGAAACCTACACCCATTTTGAATGCAAAACTTGGCAAGCACTATGCAAGGCTTATGCATTTGAGCCTGATATGTTTATCACCTTTGATATTCATCGCGGAGATCATATTGAAGGTAATAGAGACATTTGGGTCGATGTGCGTACGCCTCCAGTTCTACCATTATGTGAGTTTCTCATGCCATATTTATGTTCGATATTGTTTTTTCAAAAATAGTTGACAACTAATTTCTATTGATAGCTTATTTCCATTCAAGCAAACATGTCCAACGCTTGGTACACAGGACCGTCCACTGTCTCGGGGCTGAACTAAACTGCGAGGAGATAAGTCAATATGTTTCATGGCTTGAGGATCTTGATGTTGTCAAGAGAAATTATTTTCCTAGACTTGCAAATCTTAGTACTCAAAATGTGCGACCAATAGTGTTCATATTGAACTACGATCACATGTATTTAGGAAAGATGGTAAAAATTTTACTATTTGTCCTCAGTGCATCTTTTGCATACATTATTTTTTAAGCTAAACTTCATGTTGCTAAGTATGATACTATACGATGTTCTCTTCAACAGGGACTCCCGATGATAGTTGTGCCTCAGTGGATCTCGACTAACGGTCACATGTCAATTGTTAGCTTATGGCCAAGACATCCTACATTGCACACGAGTGCATTCAGGATTTCTAGAACCGAGGAATGCTTAATAGTGAAAGACTGGAGCAAAATTGTGAATGATCACAGAGAAAAACTAGGAGTCAACAAGCAGAAGCGCAACCCATGATTAGGAGACAGGTTCATCTGAATGCTCCAATATGATGAATCAGGAGTGCTACACATGTTCTATGCCATTTTACCTGAGAGAGAGCAGCAGGAGTGATTAGCATGCTCTTAGTACTTGTCCTCTCATGTTCGTGTTCTTCATCCTGAACTTAATCTCAAAGAGTGATCATGTTGAACTCGATGATATCTTTCCTTCTGGTACAAAGTGAATGTTCTTCTTTAAGCTGGTATTGGTGGTGATTAGATAGAGGTAATGACTATGATGATTAAATAGTGGTAATGACGACTATAATGATTTTTATCTAGCTAGTATACCGTTAACTTGTTGGTGATGATATATATGATGCAATAGTTTTTATATTAATATGATGATGATGAGTTGTTATATCATTTATGAAAGAAACCGCAAATTAGTTTCAACTGGATGGATCCTAGCTAGCTAAGTGATCAAGTATATGCCATATCCATATTAATTACTTGCTCACATAAGTGTCAAGTAATATATATGGATATGGCATATATACTTTGATCACTTAGCTAGGATCCATGCATGCATCCAGTTGAAACTAATCTGTGGTACTTTCACCTAATGATTTAACAACTCATTATAATGTAAAAACAATCTCTAAATTAAATTGAAAACACAAAACTAAAGGAAAAATAAAAAATAAAACCAAAACCCCCCGAACATTTAGTACTGGTTGGTGTTACCAATCGGTACTATAGGTCTCCCCGCATCCAGCCCTGGCTCGTGCCACGTGGTTGCGCTTTAGTGGCGGTTCGTGAGGAACCGGTACTAAAGGGGGGGACCTTTAGTCCCCACCCTTTAGTGTCGGTTAGAGAACCGGCACTAAAAGCCCTTATGAACCGGTGCTATAGCCCGGTTCTGCACTAGTGGGGGTTGAGGGTCGTCGAGGGGTCGAGGATCGAGATTTATCAAGAATGCCCCCATTATGGATGTGCACAATGTTGGGGAACATAGTAATTTCAAAAAAATTCCTACGCACACGCAAGATCATGGTGATGCATAGCAACAAGAGGGGAGAGTGTTGTCCACGTACCCTCGTAGACCGTAAGCGGAAGCGTTAGCACAACGCGGTTGATGTAGTCATACGTCTTCACGATCCGACCGATCCAAGCACCGAATGTACGGCACCTCCGAGTTCAGCACACGTTCAGCTCGATGACGATCCCCGGGCTTCGATCCAGCAAAGATTCGGGGATGAGTTCTGTCAGCACGACGGCGTGGTGACGATGATGATGTTCTACCGGCGCAGGCTTCGCCTAAACTCCGCGACGATATGACCGAGGTGGAATATGGTGGAGGGGGGCACCACACACGGCTAAGGAACGATCCGTAGATCAACTTGTGTGTCATGGGGTGCCCCCCTGCCCCCGTATATAAAGGAGGGAGGGGGAGGTGCGGCCGGCCTAGGAGGGGGCGCGCCAAGGGGAGTCCTACTCCCACCGGGAGTAGGACTCCCTCCTTCCTTGTTGGAGTAGGAGAAGGGGAAAGAGGGGGAGAGGGAAAAGGAAAAGGGGGCTGTGCCCCTTGTCCAATTCGGACCAGAGGGGGGGGCGCAGGCCTCTTTCCTTTTGGCCTCTCTCCTCTATTCCCGTATAGCCCAATAAGGCCCATATACTCCCCGGCGAATTCCCGTAACTCTCCGATACTCCGAAAAATACCCGAATCACTCGGAACCTTTCCAAACTCCGAATATAGTCGTCCAATATATCGATCTTTACGTCTCGACCATTTCGAGACTCCTCGTTATGTCCACGAGCTCATCCGGGACTCCGAACTCCTTCGGTAAATCAAAATATATAAACTCATAATAAAACTGTCATCGTAACATTAAGCGTGCGGACCCTACGGGTTCGAGAACTATGTAGACATGACCTAGAACTATTCTCGGTCAATAACCAATAGCGGAACCTGGATGCTCATATTGGCTCCCACATATTCTACGAAGATCTTTATCGGTCAAACCGCATAACAACATACATTGTTCCCTTTGTCATCGGTATGTTACTTGCCCGAGATTCGATCGTCGGTATCCAATACCTAGTTTAATCTCGTTACTGGCAAGTCTCTTTACTCGTTACGTAATGCATCATTCCGTAACTAACTCATTAGCTACATTGCTTGCAAGGCTTATAGTGATGTGCATTACCGAGAGGGCCCAGAGATACCTCTCCGACAATCAGAGTGACAAAACCTAATCTCGAAATACGCCAACCCAACATGTACCTTTGGAGACACCTGTAGTACTCCTTTATAATCACCCAGTTACGTTGTGACATTTGGTAGCACCCAAAGTGTTTCTCCGGTAAACGGGAGTTGCATAATCTCATAGTTACAGGAACATGTATAAGTCATGAAGAAAGCAATAGCAACATACTAAACGATCAAGTGCTAAGCTAACAGAATGGGTCAAGTCAATCACATCATTCTCCTAATGATGTGATCCCGTCAATCAAATGACATCTCTTTTGTCCATGGTTAGGAAACATAACCATCTTTGATAAACGAGCTAGTCAAGTAGAGGCATACTAGTGACACTATGTTTGTCTATGTATTCACACATGTATTATGTTTCCGGTTAATACAATTCTAGCATGAATAATAAACATTTATCATGATATAAGGAAATAAATAATAACTTTATTATTGCCTCTAGGACATATTTCCTTCAGTCTCCCACTTGCACTAGAGTCAATAATCTAGTTCACATCATCATGTGATTTAACACCAATATTCATATCTGTATATGATTAACACCCATAGTTCACATCGTCATGTGATCAACACCCAAAGGGTTTACTAGAGTCAATAATCTAGTTCACATCGCTATGTGATTAACACCCAAAGAGTACTAAGGTATGATCATGTTTTGCTCGTGAGAGAAGTTTAGTCTACGGGTCTGTCACATTCAGAGCCGTATGTATTTTGCAAATATTCTATGTCTACAATGCTCTGCATGGAGCTACTCTAGCTAATTGCTCCCACTTTCAATATGTATCCAGATTGAGACTTAGAGTCATCTAGATCGGTGTAAAAGCTTGCACCGATGTAACTTTTTACGACGGGCTCTTTTATCACCTCCATAATTGAGAAGTATTTCCTTGGTCCTCACTAAGGATATTCTTGACCGCTGTCTAGTGATCTACTATTAGATCAAAATTGTATTCCTTTGCCAAACACAGAGCAAGGTATACAATAGGTCTGGTTCACAGCATAGCATACTTTATAGAACCTATGACTGAGGCATAGGGAATGACTTTTCATTCTCTTTCTATTTTCTGCCATGGTTGGGTCTTGAGTCTTACTCAACTTCACACCTTTGCATCACAGGCAAGAACTCCTTCTTTGATTGTTCTATTTTTGAACTATTTCAAAAATTTATCAAGGTATGTACTCATTGAAAAAATCTTATCAAGCGTCTTGATCTATCTATATAGATCTTGATGCTCAATGTGTAAGCAGCTTCACCGAGGTCTTTCATTGAAAAATTTTTATTCAAGTATCCCTTTATGCTATCCAGAAATTCTATATCATTTCTGATCAACAATATGTCATCCACATACAGTATCAGAAATGCTACAGAGCTCCCACTCACTTTCTTGTAAATACAGGCTTCACCGCAAGTCTGTATAATACTATATGCTTTGATCAACTTATCAACGCGTATATTCCAACTCTGAGATGCTTGCACCAGTCCATAGATGGATCGCTCGAGCTTACACATTTTGTTAGCATCTTTAGGATTGACAAAACCTTCTGGTTGCATCATATACAACTCTTCTTTAATAAATCCATTAAGGAATGCAGTTTTTGACATCCATTTGCCATATTTCATAAAATGTGACAATTGCTAACATGATTCGGACAGACTTAAGCATCGATACGAGTGAGAAAATCTCATTGTATTCAACATCTTGAACTTTATCAAAAACCTTTTTCGACAAGTCTAGCTTTGTAGATAGTAACACTACTATCAGCGTCCGTCTTCCTCTTGAAGATCCATTTATTTTCTATGGCTTGCCAATCATCGGGCAAGTCCACCAAAGTCCACACTTTGTTCTCATACATGGATCCCATCTCAGATTTCATGGCCTCAAACCATTTTGCAGAATCTGGGCTCATCATCGCTTCCTCATAGTTCATAGGTTCATCATGGTCTAGTAACATGACTTTCAGAACAGGATTACCGTACCACTCTGGTGCGGACCGTACTCTGGAAAACCTACGAGGTTCTGTAGTAACTTGATCTTGAAGTTTCATGATCATCATCATTAGCTTCCTCACTAATTGGTGTAGGAATCACTGGAACTGATTTCAGTGATGAACTATTTTCCAATTCGGGAGAAGGTACAGTTACCTCATCAAGTTCTACTTTCCTCCCACTCACTTCTTTCGAGAGAAACTCCTTCTCTAGAAAGGATCCGTTTTTAGCAACGAATATCTTGCCTTCGGATCTGTGATAGAAGGTGTACCCAACAGTTTCCTTTGGGTATTCTATGAAGACGCACTTCTCCAATTTGGGTTTGAGCTTATCAGGATGAAACTTTTTCACATAAGCATCGCAGCCCCAAACTTTAAGAAACGACAACTTGGGTTACTTGCTAAACCACAGTTCATATGGTGTTGTCTCAACGGATTTAGATGGTGCCCTTTTAACGTGAATGCAGCTGTCTCTAATTCATAACCCCAAAACAATAGTGGTAAATAAGTAAGAGACATCATAGATCGCACCATATCCAATAAAGTGCGGTTACGACGTTCGGACACACCATAACGTTGTGGTGTTCCAGGTGGCGTGAGCTGTGAAACTATTCCACGTTGTTTTAATTGAAGACCAAACTCGTAACTCAAATATTCGTCTCCGCAATCAGATCGCAGAAACTTTATTTTTCTTGTTACGATGATTTTCTACTTCACTCTGAAATTCTTTGAACCTTTCAACTATTTCAGACTTATGTTTCATCAAGTAGATATACCCATATCTGCTCAAATCATCTTGTGAAGGTCAGAAAATAACGATATTTGCCACGAGCATCAACACTCATTGGATCGCATACATCGATATGTATTATTTCCAATAAGTCAGTAACTCGTTCCATTGTTCCGAAGAACGGAGTTTTAGTCATCTTGCCCAAAAGGCACGGTTCGCAAGCATCAAATGATTCATAACCAAGTGATTTCGAAAATCCATCTTTATGGAGTTTCTTCATGTGCTTTACACCGATATGACCCAAACGGCAGTGCCACAAATAAGTTGCACTATCATTATTAACTTTGCATCTTTTGGCATCAATATTATGAATATGTGTATCACTACGATCGAGATCCAATAAACTATTTTCATTGGGTGTATGACCATTGAAGGTTTTATTCATGTAAACAGAACAACAATTATTCTCTGACTTTAAATGAATAACCGTATTGCAATAAACATGATCAAATCATATTCATGCTCAACGCAAACGCCAAATAACATTTATTTAGGTTTAACACTAATCCCGAAAGTATAGGGAGTGTGCGATGATGATCATATCAATCTTGGAAACACTTCCAACACACATCGTCACTTCACCCTCAACTAGTTTCTGTTTATTCTGTAACTCCTGTTTCGAGTTACTAATTTTTAGCAACCGAACAAGTATCAAATACTCAGGGGCTACTATAAACACTAGTAAGGTACACATCAATAACCTGTATATCAAATATACCCTTGTTCACTTTGCCATCCTTCTTATCCACCAAATATTCAGGGCATTTCCGCTTCCAGTGACCATTTCCTTTGCAGTGTAAGCACTCAGTTTCAGGCTTTGGTCCAGCTTTGGGCTTCTTCGCAGGAGTGACAACTTGCTTGTCATTCTACTTGAAGTTCCCTTTCTTTCCCTTTGCCCTTTTCTTGAAACTAGTGATCTTGTCAATCATCAACACTTGATGCTCTTTCTTGATTTCTACCTTCGTCGATTTCAACATCACGAAGAGCTCGGGAATCGTTTTCGTCATCCCTTGCATACTATAGTTCATCACGAAGTTCTAGTAACTTAGTGATGGTGACTAGAGAATTCTGTCAATCAATATCTTATCTGGAAGATTAACTCCCACTTGATTCAAGCGATTGTAGTACCCAGACAATCTGAGCACATGCTCACTAGTTGAGCGATTCTCCTCCATCTTTTAGCCATAGAACTTGTTGGAGACTTCATATCTCTCAACTCGGGTATTTGCTTGAAATATTAACTTCAACTCATGGAACATCTCATATGGTCCATGACATTCAAAACGTCTTTGAAGTCCCGATTCTAAGCCGTTAAGCATGGTGCACTAAACTATCATGTAGTCATCATATTAAACCACCAAACATTCATAACGTCTGTATCTGCTCCTGCAATAGGTCTGTCACCTAGCGGTGCATTAAGGACATAATTCTTCTGTGCAGCAATGAGGATAAACCTCAGATCGCGGATCCAATCCGCATCATTGCTACTAACATTTTTCAACACAATTTTCATATGAAAGCAACAATGCAAGCTATTGATCTTACAACATAATTTGCAAAATACTACCAGGACTAAGTTCATGATAAATTAAAGTTCAATTAATCATATTACTTAAGAACTCCCACTTAGACAGACATCTCTCTAGTCATCTAGGTGATCACGTGATCCAAATCAACTAAACCATAACCGATCATCGCGTGAGATGGAGTAGTTTTCAATGGTGAACATCACTATGTTGATCATATCTACTATATGATTCACGCTCGACCTTTTGGTCTCCGTGTTCCGAGGCCATATCTGCATATGCTAGGCTCGTCAAGTTTAACCTGAGTATTCCGCGTGTGCAAAACTGGCTTGCACCCGTTGTAGATGGACATAGAGCTTATCACACCCGATCATCACGTGGTGTCTAGGCACGACGAACTTTGGCAACGGTGCATACTCAGGGAGAACACTTCTTGATAATTAGTGAGAGATCATCTTAAAATGCTACCGTCAATCAAAGCAAGATAAGATGCATAAAAGATAAACATCACATGCAATCAATATAAGTGATATGATATGGCCATCATCATCTTGTGCTTGTGATCTCCATCTTCGAAGCACCGTCATGATCACCATCGTCATCGGCGCGACACCTTGATCTCCATCGTAGCATCATTGTCGTCTCGCCAATCTTATGCTTCTACGACTATCGCTACCGCTTAGTGATAAAGTAAAGCATTACAGGGCGATTTCATTGCATACAATAAAGCGACAACCATATGGCTCCTGCCAGTTGCCGATAACTCGGTTACAAAAACATGATCATCTCATACAATAAAATTTAGCATCATGTCTTGACCATATCACATCACAACATACCCTGCAAAAACATGTTAGACGTCCTCTACATGGCTGCTACGGGCTGAGCAAGAACCGTTCTTACCTACGCATCAAAACCACAACGATACTTTGTCAAGTTAGTGCTGTTTTAACCTTCGCAAGGACCGGGCGTAGCCACACTCGGTTCAACTAAAATTGGAGAAACTGACACCCGCCAACCACCTGTGTGCAAAGCACGTCGGTAGAACCAGTCTCGCGTAAGCGTACGCGTAATGTCGGTCCGGGCCGCTTCATCCAACAATACCGCCGAACCAAAGTATGACATGTTGGTAAGCAGTATGACTTGTATCGCCCACAACTCACTTGTGTTCTACTCGTGCATATAACATCAAACCATAAAACCTAGGCTCGGATGCCACTGTTGGGGAACGTAGTAATTTCAAAAAAATTCCTACGCACACGCAAGATCATGGTGATGCATAGCAACAAGAGGGGAGAGTGTTGTCCATGTACCCTCGTATATCGTAAGCGGAAGCGTTAGCACAACGCGGTTGATGTAGTCATATGTCTTCACGATCCGACCGATCCAAGCACCGAACGTACGGCACCTCCGAGTTCAGCATACGTTCAGCTCGATGACGATCCCCGGGCTCCGATCCAGCAAAGCTTCGAGGATGAGTTCCGTCAGCACGACGGCGTGGTGACGATGATGATGTTCTACCGGCGCAGGACTTCGCCTAAACTCCGCGACGATATGACCGAGGTGGAATATGGTGGGGAGGGGCACCGCACACGGCTAAGGAACGATCCGTAGATCAACTTGTGTGTCATGGGGTGCCCCCCTGCCCCCGTATATAAAGGAGGGAGGGGGAGGTGCGGCCGGCCTAGGAGGGGGCGCGCCAAGGGGAGTCCTACTCCCACCGGGAGTAGGACTCCCTCCTTCCTTGTTGGAGTAGGAGAAGGGGAAAGAGGGGGAGAGGGAAAAGGAAAAGGGGGCTGCGCCCCTTGTCCAATTCGGACCAGAGGGGGGCGCAGGCCTCTTTCCTTTTGGCCTCTCTCCTCTATTCCCGTATAGCCCAATAAGGCCCATATACTCCCCGGCGAATTCCCGTAACTCTCTGGTACTCCGAAAAATACCCGAATCACTCGGAACCTTTTCGAACTCCGAATATAGTCGTCCAATATATCGATCTTTACGTCTCGACCATTTCGAGACTCCTCGTCATCTCCCCGAGCTCATCCGGGACTCCGAACTCCTTCGGTACATGAAAATATATAAACTCATAATAAAACTGTCATCGTAACATTAAGCGTGCGGACCCTACGGGTTCGAGAACTATGTAGACATGACCTAGAACTATTCTCGGTCAATAACCAATAGCGGAACCTGGATGCTCATATTGGCTCCCACATATTCTACGAAGATCTTTATCGGTCAAACCGCATAACAACATACATTGTTCCCTTTGTCATCGGTATGTTACTTGCCCGAGATTCGATCGTCGGTATCCAATACCTAGTTTAATCTCGTTACTGGCAAGTCTCTTTACTCGTTACGTAATGCATCATTCTGTAACTAACTCATTAGCTACATTGCTTGCAAGGCTTATAGTGATGTGCATTACCAAGAGGGCCCAGAGATACCTCTCCGACAATCAGAGTGACAAAACCTAATCTCGAAATACGCCAACCCAACATGTACCTTTGGAGACACCTGTAGTACTCCTTTATAATCACCCAGTTACGTTGTGACATTTGGTAGCACCCAAAGTGTTTCTCCGGTAAACGGGAGTTGCATAATCTCATAGTTACAGGAACATGTATAAGTCATGAAGAAAGCAATAGCAACATACTAAACGATCAAGTGCTAAGCTAACGGAATGGGTCATGTCAATCACATCATTCTCCTAATGATGTGATCCCGTTAATCAAATGACAACTCTTTTGTCCATGGTTAGGAAACATAACCATCTTTGATAAACGAGCTAGTCAAGTAGAGGCATACTAGTGACACTATGTTTGTCTATGTATTCACACATGTATTATGTTTCCGGTTAATACAATTCTAGCATGAATAATAAACATTTATCATGATATAAGGAAATAAATAATAACTTTATTATTGCCTCTAGGGCATATTTCCTTCACACAAGTTGATCCATTTTTTTCTGATCTCATCTACGTAACATTCTATATGTCACATTGTCTTGTGTCAAAGTATTGAAGAAATCCATGGCTTCATCATTAGCCGGAAGTAACCGGGGCATGATGGTACAAAGCTCTCCAAAGTTATTTTGGAACAGAGTCCCGGATAGGATAATCCACTTTTTGCTACGAAGTTCAGCAAAGGCCTTCCAAATAGCGATATTCAGACCAAGGATGCATTTTTTGCTCAGTACGGAGCTATTGTTAGGGACATCATCCCGATCAGCCTCCAGCTATGGAATAAGCCTAAGAAAGAAGACCCTCAAGTTTCTTATGTCACGATAGAGAGAAAGATGATCTTTGGACCTCGCTGAAGGCAAATTTTACCCTACCGCTAGAGGAGGATCTGAATAAGCCAGTTATAGAGCCACTGGTCAAGTCGTATGCTCTTAAGAACATGGCAGAGCTATTCAGGAGGTGGAAGAAAGAGTTGAAATCAAAGTTTGTCGACAAAGGGAAGACTCTAGAATTCATCGGCTGATTTGAGAAGATAAGAGATCACTGGCCCGCATTTGTGGCCTACAAGACATCGAACAAGAGTAATAAAATGTCAGTGATAAACAAGATGAATGCTGCAAAGAAGAAGTGGCACCATCGCATGGGGTCAGGCGGCTACCTCATAGCCCGGTCGTTGTGGGACAAAGCTGAGCAGGACCTAATTGCTAAAGGGGTCGAACCAGAGACATTGTACTGGCCTGGCCGTTCGAGGACTTGGTTCTTTGGGGTTGGGGGAACTTTGGACCCTGAAACAGGGAAGTGCCATTGGACGGACGAGCAACTTGCAACACCCATCACGAAGCTTCAGGCAGCAATCAAGGCAGTACAGGAAGGGACGTTCATTCCCGATAGAGAGAATGACGAGTTGACTGAGGCCCTCGGGAATCCTGAGCACCCTGGACAAACACGAGGCACGCCAGGCTCCGTTGCGTGGAAGATTGGGTTTCTCGGCGCAGGCGGTTACAAAACCCGGGAGAGCAAGAGGAAACAAGAGCTGAGCGATATACAGAAGCTCAATGCAAGAGTCCTAAAGCTAGAGGAACAAGTTGAGAGCCAGCAAGCTGCCGACCAACCATCTCAACGGCACGAAGCTACCCCAGAAGCTACCCCGCCATCTCAGCAGAGAAGCAGCATGGCTTCCACGGAGCTCGCTCAGCAGCCTGACTTCACGGCTCCTAGCTACCCCGTGGATGCTATCACGGAGGCTTAACATTGCCAGCTTATGACGAAGTGGCAAAACATCACCTTGAAAGCGGCTGTCGACACTGTTCCACCTCCTCAACCCGACGGAACTTTTCACTACCGTCCGATACCACAGGGCTATGCTGTTGTGATGGCAGATGAAGTAATGGAGGGATTTGAGGAGCTTGAGCTTGACCACCCTACAAGTGAAGGGGAGATTCAGATGGGTCTTGCTCTGAAGACTCCATGTCTATGGCGGAAGGAGTACATCAAGTTTCCAAATTGGACGCCTCCGCCTCCTTTGCCTCCTCCTCCAGTGAGTTAGGGCACTCCGCCTCCTCCTCCGGCGAGTGATCAGGGCTCTCTGCCTCCTCATCTGCCTCCTCCAGTGCGTGAAGGCACTCCAGCTCCTTCTTCGCCTCCTTCGACGAGCACTCCGCCTCCTCCGGCGCGTGAGGGCACTACGGCTCCTCCTCCGCCTCCTCCGGCGCGTCAGCCGACTCCGCTGTGTCCACAATGGCGGAAGAGAGAGGCCGCCACTCCGGCGGCTAGCAGTAGTACAAGCAGAGGAGGGAAGCAGTTCAAATACGGTCCATCTCTCAAGGCTCCGGAAAAGTTACCTTATGAGAGGACCGACAAGGAAAACGAGGACATCAGTCATGCCCAAGTGAGGGACTTTTTTGCACCGAAAACCTCCACCTCCGAAGGAAACGGTAGATCTAGTGAAAGTGAAGCAGACTATCGATACCCTGAAGCAACCACCGCCGCCTCCACCGGATTCCAACTATGTGCGCACTATTAAAAAGGCATATAAGGAAGCGGAGCAGTCGGGAAGTACTTGCAGTGATGCAAGGTTAGCAGCCTGAAGAAGTGGGAAAAAATTCCCCAGCTCGGCGAACAGGCGAAGCAAATGTGCCCCCCGCTCAAGGTGTCTAGCGATATCGTTGCTAATCATCCGGGGATGGTGCGCGATACCAATCTTGGTGATTACCTGCCCGATGATGTATCCATTGAAATAATGGAGCTGGACGAATTCAGATACGAGTACAGGAAGCCTCTCATCAAACCTGATCATCCTCGTCTAACAAAGATGATGCAAAGACTCCATGATTGGTACATGCAAAGATGCAGGCAGTCTGGGAGGCATACTTTGACGATGAGAATTAAAGAGGAGCACGACCCCATTAGAATGGATATTTTGAATATTGAATTTGACGAGTTATTCCAGTTATACAATCAAAAGGCCCTCGACAAAACACTTGTGACTTGCTACTGTCTGTAAGTACTACTTCTGTAATTAAGTCTCTATATATAGCTCAGCTCTTTCATTGCATGTATATATAATTATCCTCACTATATTATGCAGGTTGAAGATCGTCGAATGCAGGAAAGCAGATATCTATGACATTGGGTTCATTAACCCAAATATCATACATGAATGGACGGTCAAACACAATGTCAAAGAGACCGAGGACAACTTGCTACAATCGTTGCTTAAAAATCAAAACAAAGATAAAATACTCTTCTCTTACAACTTCAAGTGAGTGTTACTGTCTTGTGCATATTCGGTTTTCCTTACTTGAGGTTAATTATAGTATGCAATTGATGAGTTATGCATGTGTGCACAGCTTTCACTTTATTTTGCTAGAGATTAAGCTTGAAACTGGAATAGTAACTATCTTAGACTCGAGAAGAAAAGGTCCCGAGGAGTATGCGAACATGACTGATATGCTCCAGAAGTAAGTTCAATCGATCATTATCGCACCATATCGGCAACTTTGTTCATTTCCTGATATCAAGTAATTATTCTCTTTGTCTGGCAGGGTTTGGAAATAGTTCACTGCCATTGTTCCGGCACTGTCGAAGGTGCTGCGATTTACACACCCAAAAGTAAGTACTACTAGCTAGTTCCACGCATCTCCCATTAATTGTAGCTAGTTTCATCAAACCATTAAGCATGCTTCATTATCAGTTTGATTGAAATCTATTTCTCGTAAGTGCTTGTGGCAGGAGCTGGGAATGATTTTTGTGGATACTACGTTTGCGAGTTCATCTACAACTCGACAAAATCTAAGTGGGGCTACTCTAAAGAAGATTTTTATGTGCGTAAACAAAAAAAATCATAATTTTATTTTATTACCATCATTTGTGTTGAGTTTCAGTCATATACATGTATTGACTCACTTTTTTAAATTAGATATGGGAGATGCGGGATGAACTTCTATCACATGATCGCATACGAGCAATTCAAGAGGAATTGGCGGGATTCTTTCTTGACCACGTCATAAATAAAGACGGAGAATACCATATGTCTGAATGCTACTTGGTCCCAGTTGGTGTTACCAACCGGGACTAAAGGCCCTCCTACTTGCGTTCGCCGCAGCGGCCACGTGAAGCACCATCTGTCCCGGTTCGTAAGCGAACCGGGACTAAAGGTTCAAAGAAGTGTGTGCGTGCATGTGTTCAAAGAAGTGAGTGTATATGTGTGTATGCAGGCATTTATGATTGTATTGTGTTAAAAATGTGTGTGTCGGTAGAACTGGGAGAGGGGAAAACCCGAAGGGCCAAGAGGGAGTGGGGTTAGCATGGGTGGGTAATACGGTTCAACATGCGCGCACCCGGGATGAACGAATCAACTGTTAGTTAACCTTGTACTCTACCCCCGCAAAAAAAAAACTTGTACTCTCGGCTAGTTTCAGTTTGCTAATGTTTATTTCTTCAGATAATGAACGTTTCTTCACAAAATAAACAAACGTTACCATTTGTGGAATTTAACGCATAGACCGATTCTTTAGCTTGTGCCAGAGTAGACAGCGGCCTCGAGGTAGCTGGAAGACTGGCGCCACTAATTCATGCTAAATACTCCCTCCGTTTTTAAATATAAATCTTTTTAGAGATTCTAATATGAACGCAAAATGAGTGAATATACACTTAAGTCTATATTCATCCGTATGTATGAAAGTGGTGTTTTGGTGGCCGAGCACCGTGCAGGCCGGTATCCTGCGCCGTGCAGACAAGCGCTGCGATGTGTGCACGTTTTTTCTGTCAGAAGTATACGGCAGCTGCTAATTAGAAATACATGCGTGCCTTGAGCTGCTGTGGCAGAGTTGTACGTGGGCCTCGGGTGCGCGCTGGATGCGTGATGTGCTTGCTGGGCTGATTTGAAAACAGCACATGTAGGTGGGCAGGTATGGGCTGGTGGGATATTAATCCTGGGCCCAACTGGCGATGCAGGTGACTTAACGCATGAAGGGGATTTTTCTTTGATTTTGGTGTTGTCATAGCTTGATTTCGCCCCGATCGTTATTCAGTTATTCCTCTGCCGTAGTTTGGTTGGATCTGACTATATGATAACTATGTATGTGCTGCAGATTGGTCCCTAAGGCTGATGCGGGTGATATTTTGGGAGGCGGTATTGATATTGTCAGAGTCTGTGGTTGCTTCCATCCATGAACGACGCGGGCGCTCCCCTAATGTGATTTCTTCGGGGCTGATGGTCGACAACAGCGGCAAAGATCAGTTCGGGGTGGTGGATGCGAATCTCGGCTCATACAAAAACGGTGGTAGTGAGGTCGTTGGTGACTCGAACGATATGGCGGCTCAAAGAACTTCCACTGCATCTATGGGAGAGGAGGGAGATGCAGATGGGGTAGTCGTCAACAAATCTACGGCCTCCTGTTGGACTCGACGGTAAGAAAATACATACTCATCTCGTTTTCCTGTTGCTGCCACACCAAAGATTGTACTTTCATGAAATTACCTTTGATGCAAGAGACAATGTTGAATCTCCATGTACTGGCCTGTAACAAGAAAAAACGAATATACGCAGTTTAGCCCCCTTAGTATCAATTCCATTTTCTTTTACCTCTTATAATCATCCTTGCTAGCTTGGAACCATAATTGTTCCATGCATTATTAGTTCAGAATGTCATTTATTTATTCTTTATCAAACGATGAACATTAATGTTTCCAAAGAATCCCCTGTTTGTGTGTGTCTATACAAAGCAGAATGTGCATTTTAACACCATTTATATCGGGGCGATGCAGTGTGAAGATTGGCAACGCGCCGGAGGAAAGGGGTGCCAACCCAATCAGGGTCCTTGCCCTCGAGGCTTCAATGAGGGCTTATGCAGACAACAAGGTTGGTACGATTGTCAACCCTGCGCTCGGAACTAGCTTTGACACGGTTGAAGAGGTATATGAGTTTTACAACCAATACTCATGGGAGACGGGGTTCGGCATTAGGTATGCCAAAGGCAGGTTGAACGTCCATCGGAAAAAATGCATGCAGGAGTTTGTGTGCGCGTGTGCGGTGAGGATGATTCATTAATCCAAAAAATGCAACAATGTTTTCTTACATCATCTTTGCTCGATTTTTATGCTCCCGTTCCAGTCCGGGCACATGATGAGCGGCAGATGCTGACACCGTTCTCTGGAGCGAACTAAGGATGAAGACGAAGCCATGTCGATCTTGTTTGAGATGGGTGCGGCTGCTATGGAGAACAATCTCTCCTATAAATAGCCGGCGAGACCAATGCAATGACAGGATCCTCAACATTCGACTCAAACGGCTACCTGGCGTGGCACATGTTTGACGGGGTCAAACCCGATGCCTTGTACATGAGTGACTGATATGATGCTGTGCTGCACTGCTGTAACTGCTCGTGTACGTGTGCCCGCAAAGATTATTTAAATAGCAAATACAGTGTGTGGGCAGCGGAGACTCATACGAATACACTGGAAATACGGTAGTGTCTTAATGGCTTGCACCGATCGCGAAGATAACAGACGGGACTGATTCCGGCCTGCACGGTGCTCGGCCACCAAAGGCCATATTCCGTATGTAGTTCATATTCAAATCTTTAAGAAAATTTATATTTAGGAATGGAAGGAGTAAGCAGGACAGAGAGAGAAAAGCAGCGATTCAGTAAGCTGCATCAGATATCTTGCCTATTAGTTCTCTTTTTTATTTCTCTCACCCCGTCTGACAAACTGGGCCACGCATTTAGCGATCTTTTTGCATAATGTGATGCCAGTTATCACAACGTGGTGATTGACCACTCAATCGTATGCCAGTTAGACGAAATATGCACATCTGAGTCACTTAGTGACCGTATTCTATATACCTAAGAGACTCGCCCCCATTAAATAGATATCATGCAAGCTATCCACATCACTAAAATCGGTGACATCATCGTTGCATTACCGACTTACATGCGAGACCCACCATAGTACAAAGCAACCACATTAGCAATCAGTTACCAGTAGTAGGACCAACTAAAGGATTACCACAAACGTCTCCCTCCCTATTTCACGAACCCATCGCCCCCTTCCCCTTTCTATAGTCCAGTGTCGCGGCTGATCTCACACCCGTCATGCAGGACCGCTAGCCCAGCAGGCGTGGCTGCCAGGCTCCCTTCTAAATCCCCTCAGGCAGAACCGCTGGCCTGGCTTCCCTTTGCGTTCGGCGCGGCGGCCGAGATCTCATTTGACGCCCGTCCGGCAGGACCACCTTCCAGGCTCTGGCTTTCGCTGGGATGGTTGGTTGGTTCCACAGGAATTGGACCGGAAAGGAGACTCATGTCCAGAGCTGCTCCGAGGTTGGCTTCCTTCCATACCTTTAAGGATGCTCTAGTTGCGAGGTAGCGACTGTTGGGGAACGTAGCAGAAATTCAAAATTTTCTACGCATCACCAAGATCAATCTATGGAGAGACTAGCAACGAGAGAGAGAGGGGTGCATCTTCATACCCTTGAAGATCGCTAAGTGGAAGTGTTGCAAGAATGCGGTCGGTGGAGTCGTACATGAAGCGATTCAGATCGCGGCCGAATCCGATCTAAGCACCGAAGAACGGTGCCTCCGCGTTCAACACATGTACAGCCCGGGGACGTCTCCTCCTTCTTGATCCAGCAAGGGGAGAGGAGAAGTTGAGGGAAAACTCCGACGGCACGACAGCATGGTGGTGATGGAGCTCGTGGTTCTCCGGTAGGGCTTCGCCAAGCACTACGGAGGAGGAGGAGGAGGTGTTGGAGGAGGGAGAGGGTTGCGCCAGGGGAAGGGTGCGGCTGCCCTCTCTCTCCCTCACTATATATAGGGGGAGGGAGGAGGGGGAGGCGCCCTAGGGTTCCCTAGGGGAGGGGCGGCGGCCACAGGGAAAACCCTAGATGGGTTTGGGCGCCCCCACCCCCTAGGAAACTTGCCCCCCAAGCCGGGAGGGTCGGCTGCCCTAGCACTACTAGGGAAAAGCCTAGCAGCAGCGCGGGTTTTGGGCCTATCAGTAGCGCGGGCAGGAGCGCTACTGATAAGGCGCTACAGCTAATGCTTAGCAATAGCGCGTCTTGGCCCACGCTACTGCTAAATTGACTTAGTAGCAGCGCTTCATCAGAACATCGCTACTGGTAACTAGTAGTAGCGCTTCTCCTTACCCGCGCTACTACTATTTTTTAGTATTTTATTTCTTTTCTTTTTCTTTTCATGTTGTATTCATACACCTTTACACAAGTTTTCATACAACAGGAATTTAGAGATTGTTTTTACATCATAATGAGTTATTACATCATGGGGTGAAAGAACCGTGAACTAGTTTCAAGTGGATGTCCATCCACTTGAAACTAATCCGTGGTTCTTTCACCCAATGATATAATAATATCATCATCATCATCATATCATTAACAACTTAGCATCATAATACATCATTGTCATATAACACCTCCTCAATATCATCGTTTTATCATTGACATCACATAACACCTCCTCAAGATCATCATTATCAACTCTAACACATTACCACATAATAAACATATTGTACCTCATAGGACCTATTACATTCGATTAAGACCTACTACATTTTCTAAGGTAAAATAACAAAAAACAAGATAGCCCCTGACTCTCCATTATGGAGAATGGAGATTATCCTGTCTCCAATTCTTGCCTTTCGCTGAATGTTACTTCCAAGAACCTCCTTGCGAATGTCCATACATTTCTTCCATTCTCTGATGATCATGTGTTCACGGGTTTTAGAAATCCGATATGCACAGGTGAGCTCCGTAGATTTACCTGGCAGTATGTTCAGAACTGAGAGGCGACCATGTAGAGACATCAGATGAGGCACACAATCCATCGGGAGTTTCTGTTGAAAATCATAATAATAACTTCATAGTTAGCAATGATGTACCAGTTTTAGAAGTATGCAAAAGATGCACGGATGTCGTAATAGTAAAAAATCTTACCAGGGTATCTCCAGAGAAGTTATCGTTGTTTAACACATGCACTAGTGGCACGTATTCACCATAATTTGGAGGAGTTCGATAATAGTCATTGTAATTCTCAAGAAGAGTACAAAATGCGATCAGATGATTTTTCTCCTTATACATTAATTGGGTGCCTTCGGTGTAGTGGGTTTTATCTACCATCTTCCGCACAGTCTTTGAAGAATCAAAATAAGCTGTCAATGGAAATAAGCTATCAACTATTTTGAAATAAACAATATAAATTAGTTAATAACTATGTTTGAGAAACTCACATAGTGGTACAATCGGAAGCGTATCAACAAGGACGCAAATGTTCATATTGTCTTCCTCACTGTGAGGATCACCAAGATCCATGGTGACAATCATACCCTCATAAAAACCATACATTTCGCAAAGTGCTTCCCAATTTTGGCAACCAAAATGGGTTACGCTCTGAGCATTGCACAGATTTACTTCAAAATTCATATCATGATGGGTCCTTAGGTGTATTTTCTTTGTTTCGAAATTTTCATGGTCTTCAAAACCCATCCTCTCCAAGACATAGCGTCTTGCATGGCATGGGATAAGCTAGTCGAATTGTAAAATATGAAAATTAGACGTTGAAATAGTTGAAGTCATGCTTAATGGAGAAAAAAAACACTTGTCGTTGTTGCGTACCGTTTCACAATCAAAGGTCTCCTCAAGCTTAATGCTGAAGCGCCGATCTTCTTCCAGCCGAACGAACCTGTCGCACATACCTCGATCGTCGTGGCACCAGCTACACTCCCCCGGGAGACCGTCGTCGTCCGAGTACGACATTTCCTACAATCATAATTCAAAGATTAAACTTGTACATATTCTAGCACAAGTCATGCCAGAATTCACGACAAAATCCGGCATGACCTTTGCTAAAAAAGGACATATCGAGCGCCTGAAATTTGCCGGAACGGAAATTAATCAACACTCCGGCAAAACATAGGCCACTCGGAGATGTAAACTGAACATGAACGGCCACTTGGGCAACCACATATCCTATTTGAGCAACAACACAAGATATACAAGGATATTGGCTGGTCTCACCTCGATGTCGGAGGGGGTCGGTGACTGGGACGACGGTGGGGATGTCGGAGGGGTTTGGTGACGGGGACGACGGAGGTCACCTGAAACCATATAAGTTATCACTAACAACAAACATGACATGTTCAACTAGTTTTATTAATTCAACTAGTTCTTACTAAATATAAGCTTACTATAAATAGAAAAAAAACTAGTTCTTTCTAAAAATAAAGTAGTTCAACTAGTTATATTAATTATCTTACTAAAAATAGATTAGTTCTATTAATTCAACTAGTTCAACTAGTTTATTAATTTACTTACTAAACTAGTTCAACTACAACTAAAGTAGTTCAACTACCACTACTACTACTAAAAATCTAGTACTAACTAAGCAACATCTAGTACTAGCTAACCCTAAATTAACATCTACTACTACTAAATCTAGTACTAACTAGTGGCAGGGGGTGGGGGCGACGGAGAGGTAGCTAGGGGCGGCGAGGTCGAGGGCGGTGGGAGGAGGGCTGCCGGCGGAGGAGGGAGGAGGGGCGGCCGCAGGCGGAGGGAGGAGGGCGGCGGCGGAGGAGGGAGGGGCGGCCGCAGCAGGAGGGAGGATGTGCGAGGAGGATGGAGGAGGGACGGAAGGAGGGGAGTACCTCGGCGGCGGACGGACGAAGGCAGCGGCGGCGGCGGCGACGCACGACGACGGTTTACGCAGGCGAGAGTGAGAGTGTGAATGAGAGGGCCGGTCATGCACGTGGGGATAAGGTAGGGATAGTTGTAGCACGTTTCCCGAAACGCGCTACAGCTAACCTGAATAGCAGTAGCGCTCTATAGTAAAGTGCGCTACTGCTATAGCTAGCGGGGGGGTGAGGTCATGGCAACTATAGCAGTAGCGCTATATGCGGTGCACGCGCTACTGCTATTTCCAAGTCAGCAGCGCGTTTCGGTCACACGCGCTGCTGCTAAGTAGCAGTAGCGTGGTATTTTGAAGAGCGATGCTGGTAAGATTCTGTGTATAGGCTTTTCCCTAGTAGTGTAGGGGTGGCGCCCCCACCTCTCCTGGTTACGTGAGATGGGGTGGGAGCGGCGCTCAGCCCCTTAGTGGGCTGATGTGCCCTCTTCCCTTGGCCCATAAGGCCCCCCAACGCTTGTCGGGGCCTCCGAAACCCCTTTCGGACACGCTGGTCATCACCTGTTACCCCCGGAACAATTCCGGACTCCAATACCCTTCGTCCAATACACCGATCTTCACCTCTGGACCATTCCGGAGCTCCTCGTCATGTCCGGGACCTCATCCGGGACTCCGAACAACCTTCAGTAACCACATACTATTTCCCATAACAACTCTAGCGTCACCTAACCTTAAGTGTGTAGACCCTACGGGTTCGGGAACCATGCAGACATGACCGAGATGTTCTCCGGTCAATAACCAACAGCGGGATCTGGATACCCATGTTGGGTCCCACATGTTCCACGATGATCTCATCGGATGAACCACGATGTCAAGGATTCAAGCAATCCCGTATGCAATTCCCTTTGTCAATCGGTATGTTACTTGCCCGAGATTCGATCGTCGGTATCCCAATACCTCGTTCAATCTTGTTACCGGCAAGTCACTTTACTCGTTCCATAATGCATGATCCCGTGACTAACTACTTAGTCATATTGAGCTCATTATGATGATGCATTACCGAGTGGGCCCAGAGATACCTCTCCGTCATACGGAGTGACAAATCCTAGTCTCGATTCGTGCCAACCCAACAGACACTTTCGGAGATACCCGTAGTGCACCTTTATAGCCACCCAGTTACGTTGTGACGTTTGGCACACCCAAAGCATTTCTACGGTATCCGGGAGTTGAACAATCTCATGGTCTAAGGAAATGATACTTGACATTAGAAATTTTTTAGCAAACGAACTACACGATCTTGTGCTATGCTTAGGATTGGGTCTTGTCCATCACATCATTCTCCTAATGATGTGATCCCATTATCAATGACATCTAATGTCCATGGTCAGGAAACCATAACCATCTATTGATCAACGAGCTAGTCAACTAGAGGATCACTAGGGACATGTTGTGGTCTATGTATTCACACATGTATTACGGTTTCCAGTTAATACAATTATAGCATGAACAATAGACAATTATCATGAACAAGGAAATACAATAATAACCATTTTATTATTGCCTCTAGGGCATATTTCCAACAGTCTCCCACTTGCACTAGAGTCAATAATCTAGTTCACATCACTATGTGATTGTAATGAATCCAACACCCATTGGGTTTGATAATATCTCGCTTGTGAGAGAGGTTACTAGTCAACGGGTCTGAATCTTTCAGATCCGTGTGTGCTTTAGAAATCTCTATGTCATCTCCTAGATGCAGCTGCCACGTGCTATTTGGAACTATTCCAAATAACTGCTCTACTATACGAATCCGGTTTTCTACTCAGAATAATCTGGATTAGTGTCAAAGTTTGCATCAGTGTAACCCTTTACGACGAACTCTTTTACCACCTCCATAATCGAGAAAATCCGTTAGTCCACTAGTTACTAAGGATAACCTTGACCGCTGCCCCGTGATCCATTCCTGGATCACACTTGTACCCCTTGACTTACTCATGGCAAGGCACACTTCAGGTGCGGTACACAGCATAGCATAATATAGAGGCTACGTCTAAAGCATAGGGGACGACCTTCGTCCTTTCTTCTCTCTTCTGCCATGGTCAGGTCTTAGTCTTACTCAATACTCACACCTCATAACACAGCCAAGAACTCCTTCTTTGCCGATCTATTTTGAACTCCTTCAAAATCTTGTCACGGTATATATTCATTTGAAAGTACTATTAAGCGATTTTGATCTATCCTTATAGATCTTGATGCTCAATGTTCAAGTAGCTTAATCCAGGGTTTCTATTGAAAAACACTTTTCAAATAACCCTTTATGCTTTCTAGAAATTCTACATCATTTCCGATGAACAATATGTCAACAACATATACTCATCAGAAATGCTATAGTGCTCCCACTCACTTCTTTGGAAATACAAGTTTCTCATAAACTTTGTATAAACCCAAAATCTTTGATCATCTCATCAAAGCATATATTC
Organism: Triticum aestivum; assembly: GCF_018294505.1. NCBI lineage: Eukaryota > Viridiplantae > Streptophyta > Magnoliopsida > Poales > Poaceae > Triticum > Triticum aestivum. The sequence continues at coordinate 89,303,900 of NC_057810.1, forward strand.
CAACTCCGAAATGCTTACTCATGTCCTTAGAAGGATCGCTGGAGCTTTACATACTTGTTAGCATCTTTTAGGATTGACAAAACTTTCTGGTTGTATCACATACAACCTTTCCTCAAAAAATCATCGGGGAAACAATGTTTTGACATCCTATCTGCAAGATTTCATAAATAATGCAGTAACTGCTAATATAATTCCAACATACTCTTAGCATCGCAACGAGTGAGAAAGTCTCATCGTAGTTGACTCCTTGAACTTGTCGGAAAACATCTTAGCGACAAGTCGAGCTTTCTTAATGGTGACAATTACCATCATTGTCCGTCTTTCTTTTAAAATCCATCTTTACCCAACAGCCTTACGACCATCAAGTAGTTCTTCCAAACTCTATAATTTGTTTTCACACATGGATCCTCTCGGATTTTATGGCCTCGAGCCATTCGTCGAAATCCGGGCCCACCATCGCTTCTCCATAGCTCGTAGGTTCATTGTTGTCTAGCAACATGACCTCCAAGACAGGAGTACGTACCACTCTGAAGCAGTACGCATCCTTGTCGACCTACGAGATTTGGTAGTGGCTTGATCCGAAGTTTCATGATCACTATCATCAGCTTCCACTTCAATTGGTGTAGGCGCCATAGGAACAACTTCATGTGCCCTGCTGCACACTAGTTGAAGTGATGGTTCAATAACCTCATCAAGTATCCACCATCCTCCCACTCAATTCTTTTGAGAGAAACTTTTCCTCGAGAAAGGACTCGTTTCTAGAAACAATCACTTTTGCTTCCGGATCTGAAATAGGAGGTATACCCAACTGTTTTGGGTGTCCTATGAAGATGCATTTATCCACTTTGGGTTCGAGCTTATTAGGATGAAACTTTTTCACATAAGCGTCGCAGCCCCAAACTTTCAAGAAACGACAGCTTAGGTTTCTCTAAACCATAGTTCATACAGTGTCATCTCAACGGAATTACGTGGTGCCCTATTTAAAGTGAATGTGGTTGTCTCTAATGCCTAACCCATGAACGATAGTGGTAATTCGATAAGAGACATCATGGTATGCACCATATCCAATAGGGTGCAGCTATGATGTTCGGACACACCATCACACTATGGTGTTCCATGCGGTATTAGTTGTGAAACAATTTCCACAAGGTCTTAATTGTGTACCAAACTCATAACTCAGATATTCATCTCTATGATCATATCATACACATTTTATCCTCTTGTCACGATGATCTTCAACTTCACTCTGAAATTACTTGAACCTTTCAATAATTCAGACTTGTGTTTCATCAAGTAAAGATACTCACCATCTACTCAAGTCATCTGTGAAGTAAGAACATAACAATATCCACTGCTTGCCTCGGCACTCATTGGACAGCACTAATCAAAATGTATTACTTCCAACAAGTTGCTCTCTTATTCCATCTTACTGAAAACGAGGCTTTTCAGTCATCTTGCCCATGTGGTATGATTTGCATGTCTCAAGTGATTTAGAATCAAACGATCCATTTGCATGGAGTTTCTTCATGCGCACATACCAATAGACATGGTTCGCATGTCTCAAACTTTTCAAAAACGAGTGAGTCCAAAGATCCATCAACATGGAGCTTATTCATGTGTTTTATACCAATATGACTCAAATGGCAGTGCCACAAGCAGGTGATACTATCATTACTATCTTATATCTTTTGGCATGAACATGTGTATCACTACGATCGAGATTCAATAAACCATTCTTTTAGGTGCAAGACCATTGAAGGTATTATTCAAATAAATAGAGTAACCATTATTCTCCTTAAATGAATAACCGTATTGCGATAGACATAATCCAATCATGTTTATGCTCAACGCAAACACCAAATAACAATTATTTAGGTTTAACACCAATCTCGATGGTAGAGGGAGCAGGCAATGCTTGATCACATCAACCTTGGAAACACTTCCAACACACATCGTCATCTCACCTTTAGCTAGTCTCCGTTTATTGCATAGCTCTTTTATTTCGAGTTACTAACACTTAGCAATCGAACCGGTATCTTAATACCCTGGTGCTACTAGGAGTACTAGTAAAGTACATTTAATACAATGTATATCCAATATACTTCTGTCAACCTTGCCAGCCTTCTCATCTACCAAGTATCTAGGGTAGTTCTGCTTCAGTGACAGTTCCCTCATTACAAAAGCACTTAGTCTCAGGTTTGGGTTCAACCCTGGGTTTCTTCACTGGAGCAGCAACTGATTTGCCGTTTCATGAAGTACCCCTTCTTGCCCTTGCCCTTCTTGAAACTAGTGGTTTCACTAACCATCAACAATTGATGGTCCTTCTTGATTTCTACTTTCGCGGTGTCAAACATCGCAAATATTTCAAGGATCATCATATCTATCCCTGATATGTTATAGTTCATCACGAAGCTCTAGTAGCTTGGTGGCAATGTCTTTGGAGAAACATCACTATCTCATCTGGAAGATTAACTCCCACTCGATTCAAGTGATTGTTGTACCCAGACAATCTGAGTACAAGCTCAACGATTGAGCTTTTCTCCCTTAGTTTGTAGGCTAAGAAGCTCGTCGGAGGTCTTATACCTCTTGACGTGGGCACGACCCTGAAATCCCAATTTCAGCCCTTGAAACATCTCATATGTTCCGCGACGTTTCTAAAACGTCTTTAGCGCCTCAATTCTAAACCGTCTAACATTACTGAACTATCACGTAGTCATCAAAACGTGTATGTCAGATGTTCGCAACATCCGCAGACGATGTTCGAGGTTGAGCACACCGAGAGGTGCATTAAGGACATGAGCCTTCTACGCAGCAATGAGGACAATCCTCAGTTTACGGACCCAGTCCGCATAATTGCTACTATCAACTTTCAACTAAATTTTCTCTAGGAACATATCTAAAATAGTAGAACTAAAACGCGAGCTACGACATAATTTGCAAAGACCTTTTGACTATGTTCAGGATAATTAAGTTCATCTAATGAACTCCCACTCAGATAGACATCCCTCTAGTCATCTAAGTGATACATGATCCGAGACAACTAGGCCGTGTCCGATCATCACGTGAGACGGACTAGTCATCATCGGTGAACATCTTCATGTTGATCGTATCTATTATACGACTCATGTTCGACATTTCGGTCTCTCGTGTTACGAGGCCATGTCTGTACATGCTAGGCTCGTCAAGTCAACCTAAGTGTTTTGCATGTGTAAATCTGTCTTACACCCGTTGTATGTGAATGTTAGAATCTATCACACCCGATCATCACGTGGTGCTTCTAAACAGCAAACTTTCGCAACGGTGCACCGTTAAGGGGAACACTTTCTTGAAATTATTATGAGGGATCATCTTATTTACTACCGTCGTTCTAAGAAAATAAGATGCATAAACATGATAAACATCACATGCAATCAAATAGTGACATGATATGGCCAATATCATTTTGCTCCTTTTGATCTCCATCTTCGGGGCTCCATGATCATCATCGTCACCGGCATGACACCATGATCTCCATCATCATGATCTCCATCATCGTGTCTCCATGAAGTTGTCTCGACATCTTATTACTTCTACTACTATGGCTAACGGTTTAACAATGAAGTAAAGTAATTATATGGCGTTATTCAGTGACACAGGTCATACAATAAATAAAGACAACTCCTATGGCTCATGCCGGTTGTCATACTCATCGACATGCAAGTCGTGATTCCTACTACAAGAATATGATCAATCTCATACATCACATATATTTCATTCATCACATCCTTCTTGGCCATATCACATCACATAGCATACCCTGCAAAAACAAGTTAGACGTCCTCTAATTGTTGTTTGCATGATTTACATGGCTGCTATGGGTTTCTAGCAAGAACGTTTCTTACCTACGCAAAAGCCACAAGGTGATATGCCAATTAATATTTACCCTTCATAAGGACCCTTTTCATCGAATCCGATCCGACTAAAGTGGGAGAGACTGGCACCCGCTAGCCACCTTATGCAACAAGTGCATGTCAGTCGGTGGAACCTGTCTCACGTAAGTGTACGTGTAAGGTCAGTCCGGGCCGCTTCATCCCACAATACCGTCGAAACAAGATATAACTAGTACGGTAAGCATATTGAACAAAATCAATGCCCACAACAACTTGTGTTCTACTCGTGCATAGAATCTATGTAATAGACCTAGCTCATGATGCCACTGTTGGGGAACGTAGCAGAAATTCAAAATTTTCTATGCATCACCAAGATCAATCTATGGAGAGACTAGCAACGAGAGAGAGAGAGAGGGAGTGCATCTTCATACCCTTGAAGATCGCTAAGAGGAAGCATTGCAAGAACGCGGTCGGTGGAGTTGTACATGAAGCGATTCAGATCGCGGCCGAATCTGATCTAAGCACTGAAGAACGGTGCCTCCACGTTCAACACACGTACAGCCCGGGGACGTCTCCTCCTTCTTGATCCAGCAAGGGGAGAGGAGAAGTTGAGGGAAAACTCCGACAGCACGACAGCATGGTGGTGATGGAGCTCGTGGTTCTCCGGCAGGGCTTCGTCAAGCACTACGGAGGAGGAGGAGGAGGTGTTGGAGGAGTGAGAGGGCTGCGCCAGGGGAAGGGTGCGGCCGCCCTCTCTCTCCCTCACTATATATAGGGGGAAGGGAGGAGGGGGAGGCGCCCTAGGGTTCCCTAGGGGAGGGGCGGCGGCCACAGGGGAAACCCTAGATGGGTTTGGGCGCCCCCACCCCCTAGGAAACTTGCCCCCTAAGCCGGGAGGGGTGGCTGCCCTAGGGGTGGCACCCCCACCTCTCCTGGTTACTTGAGATGGGGTGGTAGGGGCGCTCAGCCCCTTAGTGGGCTGATGTGCCCTCTCCCCTTGGCCCAGAAGGCCCCCCAACGCTTGTCGGGGCCTCCGAAACCCCTTTTGGACACGCTGGTCATCACCTGTTACCCCCGGAACAATTCCGGACTCCAATACCCTTCGTCCAATATACCGATCTTCACCTCCGGACCATTCTGGAGCTCCTCGTCATGTCCGGGATCTCATCTGGGACTCTGAACAACCTTCGGTAACCACAAACTATTTCCCATAACAACTCTAGCGCCACCGAACCTTAAGTGTGTAGACCCTACGGGTTCGGGAACCATGCAGACATGACCGAGATGTTCTCCGGTCAATAACCAACAGCGGGATCTGGATACCCATGTTGGCTCCCACATGTTCCACGATGATCTCATCGGATGAACCACGATGTCAAGGATTCAAGCAATCCCGTATGCAATTCCCTTTGTCAATCGGTATGTTACTTGCCCGAGATTCGATCATCGGTATCCCAATACCTCGTTCAATCTCGTTACCGGCAAGTCACTTTACTCATTCCATAATGCATGATCCCGTGACTAACTACTTAGTCATATTGAGCTCATTATGATGATGCATTACCGAGTGGGCCCAGAGATACCTCTCCGTCATACGGAGTGACAAATCCCAGTCTCGATTCGTGCCAACCCAACAGACACTTTTGGAGATACCCGTAGTGCACCTTTATAGCCACCCAGTTACGTTGTGACGTTTGGCACACCCAAAGCATTCCTACGGTATCCGGGAGTTGCACAATCTCATGGTCTAGGGAAATGATACTTGACATTAGAAAAGCTTTAGCAAACGAACTACACGATCTTGTGCTATGCTTAGGATTGGGTCTTGTCCATCACATCATTCTCCTAATCATGTGATCCCGTTATCAATGACATCTAATGTCCATGGTCAGGAAACCATAATCATCTATTGATCAACGAGCTAGTCAACTAGAGGCTCACTAGGGACATGTTGTGGTCTATGTATTCACACATGTATTATGGTTTCCAGTTAATACAATTATAGCATGAACAATAGACAATTATCATGAACAAGGAAATACAATAATAACCATTTTATTATTGCCTGTATGGCATATTTCCCATCGCCCTCTTCCCCTTTCTATAGTCCAGTGTCGCGGCCGATCTCACACCCGTCATGCAGGACCGCTGGCCCACCAGGCGTGGCTGCCAGGCTCCCTTCTAAATCCCCTCAGGTAGAACCGCTGGCCTGGCTTCCCTTTGCATTTGGCGCGGCGGCCGAGATCTCATTTGACGCCCTTCCGGCAGGACCACCTTCTAGGCTCTGGCTTTCGCTGGGATGGTTGGTTGGTTCCACAGGAATTGGACCGAAAAGGAGAGTCATGTCCAGAGCTGCTCCGAGGTTGGCTTCGTTCCGTACCTTTAAGGATGCTCTAGTTGCGAGGTAGTGACGTCGCGCTCACCCATGGAATAGACACGAGTGCTGCCCCAACTAAGTGCTGGCCTCAGCCAAAGTCTAGCTCCTCCTGCGAGTGATGTCGCAGTAGATTTAGTGATCATAAATTCTGATCTTCAATGTATCTGCCGAGTTGAAGGTACTATGCTATGTTCTTCATGTTTTTTATGAAAAATGTTACACCAACCTTACACAGCCTAATGCTTCAGCCCTTTTGCGGTCCATTGCTTCCACCGACCCACACTAACGATCTATACGAAACATCTTGGGAGTGAATTCTTTAAAAAAAGCATTCGAGTGCCTAATTAATGTTTGGCGCTCCCTCTCCCCCCAATCTCCAGAAGAAACTGATGGATTTCCCTTTAAAGTGTGCTTCAAATCACCTCACCTCATTCTCGGCGTCCTCTAGTATGGCCGGGGGGGGGGGGGGACTCCGCCACACTACTGGTACTGTCGCCGGGCTTCCTCTCCCTACCATCTCCAGAAGAAACTGATGGATTGCCCTTTGAATTGTGGAGTGTCAACAAGCTTGAAATCCATCGCGTGTTGTTGACTGTGTGATGGGCAGACACATCTGCGGCCCTCACGGTCACTCATGATCCTTTCTGATCCCCTTCTTCTTGATTCATCCATTCCCTCTTCCTTTATTCCTTCTCTTCTTTATTGTTAGATTATTATCTTGCAACATTATTTATTTAATGTGTTAATCTCTCTCTCTCTCTCTCTCTGTGTGTGTGTGTGTGTGTGTGTCTAACTTAAATCATGACCATCTTATTGAGATATTTTCTTGGTTCCATTTTGCAGAAATTGTGGTATGTAGTTCAACAAGTAAGTTGAATTGATTACTTTATGAACTGACAACAATTGCATTCTCTTGAGTTATCTGACAGTAAATCTTTATCTGTGCTAACTATACATGTACGTCATTCAGTGTCTATTTATAGTCTTTTGTTCTCAGTTCAGGTAACAACTTCACTTCCTGTCCTATCTTAAACTACACACAGTTTTTGTTGCATGTGTTTTATATCTTTCAGTTTATGTTTATTCTCTTTTAGTCGGGTTATGCGATGCTCTGAAGAGTGTTGTTTTTTTACCTTGGGAATATGCCAGTTCGTATTTAGTGATGCCACTGGGTAAGTATTCTCATAGTTTCGTATTTAGTGATGCCACTGGGTAAGTATTCTCATAGTTTACCTTAATTTGATGGGTGCATACCTACGATTCATCAAATACATATGATAAATCATACCATGTACCACAATGGACCGGTAGGATTCTAATCTCCAACTTCAAATTGGTGACTCTCAGCTGCAGCAACACTATATCATCCTCAGGAGAGATACATGATACTGTCCATTACACATGAAAGCACTCGGTTTATCATTATCCTTTAGGGTTTCTGTTTACATAATTCATAGAGTAATAATCTTGCATTTTATTAACTTATAATTTCCTGTCAAATACAATATGATCCTTGCAAACCCATCTAATATACTTGTGCATTTGAGAAGTAATTTTGAGCTTTATTTTACATTCGGTGTTTGTATAGTTCAAAGTGAATCGCTATAATTAAATTTGATTATTATTATCCGGTGTTTGTATGTGTAGCTCCTTTTCTTTATTCTTTTCTGTTGCTTCTATTCTGCACAGTTTTGCATTAAATTGGGTCATCAAATGATTTTTGCTTTGAATGAAACTTGGCACATAATTCTACCACAATACCTTGGGATGGCACAAAAAGTTTGGGGTATAATTGAATTCATTCAAATTATGATTGTAATTAAATGGGCTAAAAAGTGTTGTTGGTCCACTGTTTTAATATTCAGGGGCATTTTGGGAATTTTAGTGAAGTTGTGTTCCTTAACATAATTACTTAGGAATTATTTGTAAGATTATGAACTACTTTGTTTACATGTTTGAAGATGTAAATAATTGACTTGCATTTGAATTTTGAATTTGAAGTTGGATTGTTCCATAATTGCAATTAGGCTCTATTGATCATGATGACATGGCAAGTTAATTAACGTAACTAGTGTTTAGAATTCTGGAGATGCCACAGTACCTCATGGACAGTGGCACGTCACCAAGTTGGCCGATATTAGAGATGAAAGTTACGTGATAACTGTAAGTTGATGGTAAAGCTTAACCCAAAATAATGGGTACAATATTAAGGCCCTGTTTGTTTGGGTCTTTGCTTCTGCTTTTGCAGCCTTTTCACTTTGGCCACAAATAAAAGCTCCTAAATAGGTGCTTTTCCAGCTTTTTTGGCTTTTGATGAATCAATATAACCTATTTAAGCTCCAAAAGCCATAAAAAATTAAAACACCTATTCAGGAGCTTTTATGGCTTTTTGACCAAAGGAAAAAAACTACAAAAGCAGAAACAAAGGCTCAAACAAACAGGACCTAATAAGTTAGAAGCATATTGTCGGTGTGACAGAAAAATCTTAACAAACTAATAATTATTTGCTTTAACTAACTAGATTCCGTCGTTCACGTACCGCAAACTTCCTATCAAGCCTCATGTACCTATCGGCAGTGTTGCACCGACGATATATCGCAAATGAATGTTGTTGAGATCCGATGACAAATCTCAAATCCTTTTCCATGCACGGAGGAGCTACGAGATGGAATAAGATTCCGACCCCCAATCAGATCAACATTTCGTTAGACGAGAGAGAGAGAGAGAGAGAGAGAGAGAGAGAGAGAGAGAGAGATGGGAAGAGGAGTAAAGAAAGAGGCCACCGACGGCCATTGACAGCGGCGCCTCAACCGCCATTATTGGGACAAGAACGGATCACCTCACCAGACGGGTTAGTTTAGTTTTAGTTTAATGAAAAGCACGAGGCCGAGCCAGCTGCGCCGCGCACACTCCTACATCGCTCCCACACTCTGCACCAGTTGCACACACAAAGGTGGCGGCTTCCAGGAATCGCTCCGTGCACTTTCATGTGCGTGGTGGAGATTGCTTTTCTTGCTGAATGATTTTTTTAGATGATTATTGCTGCATAATTTTACATGTGCCTGCCCACCATCATTCTTGCAAGATCTTAAGCCCACTTGCACCCATCCAACATTTGGATCCAAGGAAAGGAAATCATAACAATCCATCCAATTTTTTTTTGCTATATAGGAGTACCTTGTTTCCTTGCTTGTTGTCGGTAGATCAAATGAAAGTTGAGAATAGTTGTCTAACATGAATGTTAGGTAGCCCAAGCACGTCAATTGACACATTAGAGTGATGATATATGAATGAAAACCGACAGTTTGTTGCATAAACTAGAGAAAAGGTGACATTTGATCATCTCCACGCGTCCTTTTCAAACTCCTTACCCGACTTTTTAAAACACCAAGACCCCGTCCAAGCATTGTCGTTATTTAAAAGTCTAGAGAAAGTTCGGGCTTGGAATCAAACTTCACACCGGCTATTTCTTTGTCGTGCACTTAATTTTTTGTATATGATTCAAAACCTAGGAATTTCAGAAAATAATCTATTTCAAAATTCAAATGGAGATAATGAGATACACTGTGTTTCAAGTATGTTGGAATTTCACGTACCATTGATGTAGACTCTGAATTCTAAACAGATTTATACTTGTAGTGTGGTTGGTCGAGTAAATTGATGGCGTTTCCGTTTCCTAACTAATCGATCAATAAGCAGCGTTTGACGCAAAATCTAACAGACGGGGCCCAGTTGTAAGTGCTGATGTGGCGGTCAAATGTCACACTGTTTGCCTATACTATTAAGTTGGATATGGGCTTTTGACTTGCACGTGTAAACGCTCCTTGCCAGCTCCACCGGCCGCCTCTCCGACCCCTCCTTCACGCGCCACCCTCGCTCGCATGTGCTCGTCCGTCCGCCACCCGAGTCCCCAGGTCATGTGTCATTGACAATAGAATCGACCTGTCAAGTTTTCCCTCAAACTTCTCTAATTGACCAATCAACATTTTTCGCAAACTACCAACGCAATGATGATGGTTTTTTCCAAAACAGATGAAACATGGTGGTGTCTTGATTCAGGGTCCACAAATGTGGTAGTTTTATGCAATTCACGCATGGTTGGTGAGCCTTCCCCTCGATTTCCACAAAGTTGTCTCGGTCTAACAATGACAAACTAGTGTGTTGCATAAACTAGAAAAGGGTGACATTTAATAATTTCCACATGTCCCTTTCAAACTCCTTATTCGAATGTTTAAAATACTAAAGACCCCTTACAAGTATGGTCATTATTTAAAAGTTGAGAGAAAGATGAACCAAACTTCACACCAGCTATTTATTTCCTATGTACTTAATTTTGTATATGATTTGAAACCCAGGAATTTCAAAAAATCATCTATTTTAAATTAAAATAGTAAAAGTTGATTTGTGTTTACAAAGGGAGTACTCCATGACAAAAATTGACACGACTGCTTTTTGCTTTATTGAACTTGGTTACTTATTTTGTAATTTGAATCTTATGGAAAGTAATTTTGCATTGTATGTATTATATTTCACGATACACATTGGTATGTCTATTTTGTATTTTGGATGTTAGTGGTTCTTTCTTTGCTGATGTTAAATATTACAAATGTTTGACTGGCAACATCATGATAGAATTTCTGTTATAGATCGGAGGCAATACTATGTTAGTGCTTGGTATGCGAAATTGTAAATCAAGAGCTTTAGTTCTTCGATATCTTGCATGAGCTTTTCAGATACCGAATTTTAGATCAAATGGGGCCGGCCATCATTGTTGCAAGATCTTAAGCCCAGTTGCACCATGAAATATTTGGATTCAAGGAAACGAATGCATATCAATCCACCCAAAAAATTTCCATATATCTTGTGTTTCTTACCATTTTTCGGTAGATTAAATGAAAGTTGGGAATAGTTGTCTAATATAAATGTTAGGTAGCCCAAGCATGTCAATTGGAACAAGAGAGTGGTAATCATCTAATAGACTATGCTTTCTAATTTTAGAGTCCTCTCATTGAATTGAGATGTTTTATTTTGGATTTGGTTCACAATTTTGACTAGGTCAACGATTTCTTAAGGAGCTCTCTCGTTTAGTTAATGTATTCAACATTGGATTTGATTCATGATTTCGAGTGGGCCAACGATTTCTCAAACTAATTCACGGCAACCAGCCTAAAAAACACATAAATCCCGTGCATTCTCTCACCATTTAGAAAAAAGAAGCGTCCACTTGTGGCGTCAATATAATACATGCGGCTACCAATGCAAGAGAACTTTCTCGAATAAGTATGAGCTAATTAGCTGATAATACAAAATCGCACTGCCAAGAAATCCCACCAAAACACTGCGTTATAAAATAGGATTTTTAGCATTTATGCCACTAGTTGTGTCTCACTACTCAGTTTTACCATCAAAAGATATAACAGCTAAAAAATACCATCATTTCATGAGATGCTTGTTCGAAAATGGCATTAGATACCTAAAAATGTCATGGTTCCATTAGATGCTTGCTAAAAATGCCATTAGACATCGTTACTCTCATGTCAAACCCATTGAACATGTTATGTGACCAAAATACCCTTAGACCCACATGTCATCTCTCTCTATCTTACAGTGATAAGTGCGTGCCCCACTTGTCAGGAGTAAGCAAACGAATAATTTTAAAGGAAAATAAGAACGTTGGGATCAAGTGAGACCCACACGTTTATCGTAGTGAGATAGAAAGAGAGCTGACATGTTGGTCCATGGTTATTTTGGTCATTATGACATGATAAACAGGCTTTGAGCTGATAATAATGGCGTCTAGTGGCATTTTTGAGCATGCGCCTAGCAAAGCGATATCATTTTGGAGAAGTTAAATTTTTCAGTGGCATAGACTTATCATGGGACACAATTAGTGGCATAAGTAATAAAAATCCTATAAAAACACCATCTTTCCCACGCGCCAAACCAAATAACAAACAAAAATTATGGAAACCCCGACAACACCAACAACGCATCTAAGCGCGCTCAACCCTTCCAGTATATTTAGGAAACCCGATAGTCCGTTGCATAAACAAGAAAAACGTGAGATTTAATAATTTCCATAAGCCCTTCTCAAACTCCTTATTTGAATTTTTAAACACCAAGGCCCTTTTCAGGCACCTCGTTATTTAAAACTCAAGAGAAAGTCTAGACTTGCAATCGAACTTTGCACCGTCTATTTCTTTCTCGTGCACTTAATTTCCGCATATGATTTGAAACCCAGGAATTTCAGAGTAACATACAATTTTTTTTTTTGCGGGAAAGCTTGTGATCTATTCATATTCAATCATGACAGTACAACGAACACCGGAAATAATAAGAATTACATCCAAATCCATAGAACAATGAAACACACTGCATTTTAAGTATGCCGGAATTCGCGCACAATTGCTGTGAGGTAGACTCTGAACTCTAAACCGATTCATGCTCGTAGGAGCATGGTTGGTGAGCACAATGTTCTCTGGGTCTAACAACAATCACATGCCCATCGATTTGATGCCAACTCACATGCAACACGCATGGCGCACATGGCATTTCCGTTTCCCAGCCAATAAAAAAGCAAACAAATCAACACAACCAGCCGGAAAAAAAACCCACTGACTGATAAGGAAAGAAGAGCGGCAGGTAGGGGGCATTTCGGTCCGGCCTCCATCCTCCAGGCGCCGACACCGACACATCCAACGGCTGCAGCCGGTCACCGTTCGCTCCAGCCTGTGCCCAGCGCCGCGAGGCCCGTGACACGGACGGCCCAGCGAATCCGAACCGGGCGACGGGCGGTAGCCGGTAGGAGGGGAGGCGACCGCGACTCCACCCCACCTACTGAGCTGAACTGGCCGAGCGCGTGCGTATGTAAGAAGGGAGGAGTGGAGGGGGAGGGGGCAGGCAGCGGCGGCATTGCAGCAGCAGCAGCGAGCTGAGAGAGGGCGAGAGCGAGCTCGCGGGGGATCTGGGAATGGTGGTGATCTCCACCAATTCCTCTCGGATCTAGAGCGGCCTTTCCGTGCCCTTCTCTCTCTCGCTCGAGTGAGAGACCGCCGCCGGTGGGGTGTGAGGGTGCGGCGGGAAGATGGCGGCCAACCGGGGGATGGTCGCGGGGTCGCACAACCGCAACGAGTTCGTCATGATCCGCAACGACGGCGACGCGCCCGCCCCGGTACGTTTAATTTGCCTCCCCCTCTCTCTTCCTGCCTGCCTAAATTTGTCGGTGCCATCTCTGTTCGTCGCGGCTCCTTCATCCGGTGCGCGCGTCCGCGCGTCGGTGCATCGATCTGGTGTGCGTGGACCTAGGTTGCGGTGTTGGGTGTAACAGCTCCAATTTCCCCCAATTACGTATGAATCTGTGGGGGTGCTTGTAGCAGTGCGTTGGATTCGTAGATTTGCCGCATTTCCCCTGTCCGTTAATGGCGGGGTGGCCCCGTTCGTGTGAGGAACAGTTGACGAGTGGTGGAGCAATTGGGGGATGTTATCTGCCGAACCTCACCGACATATCGGGACCATGTTTAGTGGTCACCGATGAGCCTACCTTACCCTAACATCGTGCAATTCATGCCGTTCCCGACACTTGGATCATAGTTTCATCTTTAAGCCAAGCAGAGGATGGAGGATCAGTTGCTGACCGGCCGATTATGCTACATGGGGGATTGCTGTGTCTCCAGGCAACTTGTGTGATTTCGTACGGGTGTGTGCTCACCTTGTTTTGATCTTGCTGATGCAGGGTAAGGAGGTCAAAGGCACGGTTGGTCAGGCCTGCCAGATATGTGGCGACACTGTTGGGGTTTCGGCCACTGGTGATGTGTTTGTCGCCTGCAACGAGTGCGCCTTCCCGGTCTGCCGCCCTTGCTATGAGTATGAGCGCAAGGATGGGGTCAAATGCTGTCCCCAGTGCAAGACTAGATACAAGAGGCTCAAAGGTTTGTTTCTACACAACATGTTGATTTGTTATGTCATCTGTATGAGAATTGCATATGGAAGTCTGCTTTATATGAGCCAAAGTCGTGGTATACTGGTCGTTCCTTGTTGCTCGACATATAAAATTAAACCCGTCGCCCTCATATTCTTATGTTTTTGTTTATAAATCATGCTAATGGTGTATGCATCGCTTCTTGACAAAATTCAGGTAGCCCCCGGGTTCCGGGAGATGAGGAGGAAGAAGATGTTGATGACCTGGACAATGAGTTCAACTATAAGCAAGGGAATGGCAAAGGTCCAGAGTGGCAAGGAGAAGACATTGATTTGTCTTCATCCTCTCGCCATGAACCTCATCATCGTATTCCTCGGCTCACAAGTGGGCAACAGGTAAATACCTATCATTCAGACGCTTGGTTTTCTCATGCATTGATGAAAGCTGAGTTTGTTTCCGTGAGAACTCCTTGCTCTTGTGCATTAATGCATTGAAAATCTTTTTCAGATGTCCGGGGAAATCCCTGATGCTTCCCCTGATCGCCACTCTATCCGCAGCCCAACGTCAAGCTATGTCGATCCAAGTGTCCCAGGTATATTCTTATCTGTCATAATAGCATCTTTTGGAGAATTTGTCTGCTTATCTGATGAAAATATTAACATTTCTCTACTATGATATCAGTTCCTGTGAGGATTGTGGACCCTTCCAAGGACTTGAACTCCTATGGGCTTAACAGTGTTGACTGGAAGGAAAGAGTTGAAAGCTGGAGGGTTAAGCAGGACAAAAACATGATGCAGGTGACCAATAAATATCCAGATGCAAGAGGAGGAGGAGGAGACATGGAAGGAACTGGCTCAAATGGTGAAGATATGCAAATGTATAAATAACCTTTCTCCATTATAATCAATGTCTATTCTGATAGCTTTATGTTTCTGGGTTGATTATGATCTATAATTTTTGTCTTGACTATGCTTTACTTGTAGTGTTGTTGCAGTTTGATGTTCGATTTGAAATGACTCAATGAAACTGAGATATCTGTACTTGTCTTTGGCAGGGTTGATGATGCACGTCTACCTCTGAGCCGTATAGTGCCTATTCCTGCAAACCAGCTCAACCTTTACCGGATAGTGATCATTCTCCGACTTATCATCCTGTGCTTCTTCTTCCAGTATCGTGTCAGTCATCCAGTGCGTGATGCTTATGGATTATGGCTAGTGTCTGTTATCTGTGAAATTTGGTTTGCCTTGTCTTGGCTTCTCGATCAGTTTCCAAAATGGTACCCAATCAACCGTGAAACATACCTTGACAGGCTTGCATTGAGGTAAGTTACGACAAATGGGTCTACATTTGTTCATGATTTTTGGCACCATAACATCTTTCATTAATATTATTATGTGTCCTGAGGTGCATAATCGAATGTTGCAGGTATGATAGGGAGGGAGAGCCATCACAGCTGTGTCCCATTGATATCTTTGTCAGTACAGTGGATCCACTGAAGGAACCTCCACTGATCACAGCAAATACTGTCCTGTCCATTCTTGCTGTGGATTACCCTGTCGACAAAGTGTCATGCTATGTTTCTGATGATGGTTCGGCTATGTTGACGTTTGAGTCACTCTCCGAAACTGCAGAATTTGCTAGGAAGTGGGTTCCATTTTGCAAGAAGCACAACATTGAACCAAGGGCCCCAGAGTTTTACTTTCAGCAAAAAATAGATTACCTCAAGGACAAGATCCAGCCTTCTTTTGTGAAGGAAAGACGAGCAATGAAGGTAAGCTACAAGCCACATGCTTAGATTGCTCTGTCCGCAAATTCTGCTTGGATATTAACTTTGGGGTATGCTTTGTTTCAGAGAGAGTATGAAGAATTTAAGATACGAATCAATGCACTTGTTGCCAAAGCCCAAAAAGTGCCTGAAGAGGGGTGGACCATGGCTGATGGCACCGCTTGGCCTGGGAATAACCCTAGGGACCATCCTGGCATGATTCAGGTACTTTTTACTTCAATGCGTCTGCCATTTGAAAATAATGTCAACTTAATTTGAATCTTATGTATTAAACTTGCTTTTCGTGGAATTCAGGTGTTCTTGGGGCACAGTGGTGGCCTTGACACTGATGGTAATGAGTTGCCACGACTTGTGTATGTCTCTCGTGAAAAAAGACCAGGTTTCCAGCATCACAAGAAGGCTGGTGCAATGAATGCATTGGTATGTGTTCTCTTCCGCGAATTTGCTTGTGTACATTGCATTGGATTTTATCTGGTTCGTTGCTAATTATATGATTGCATATCTTTTGCTGGTTGGCAGATTCGCGTGTCTGCCGTGTTGACAAATGGTGCCTATCTTCTTAATGTGGATTGTGATCACTACTTCAATAGCAGCAAAGCTCTTAGAGAAGCAATGTGCTTCATGATGGATCCCGCTCTAGGAAGGAAAACTTGCTATGTCCAATTTCCACAAAGATTTGATGGCATTGATTTGCACGATCGATATGCTAATCGCAACATAGTTTTCTTTGATGTAAGTCTAGTGGTGTCTGTGTTCATCATGACGACAACACTTTCTTGTCTCTTACATGGTTCTCCTCTTTGCAGATCAATATGAAAGGTTTAGATGGCATCCAGGGTCCAATGTATGTCGGAACAGGATGCTGTTTCAACAGGCAGGCCTTGTATGGCTATGATCCTGTATTAACTGAGGCTGATTTGGAACCTAACATTGTTGTTAAGAGCTGCTGCGGTGGTAGAAAGAAAAAGAGCAAGAGCTATATGGATAACAAAAACCGAATGATGAAGAGAACCGAGTCTTCTGCTCCCATCTTCAACATGGATGATATAGAAGAGGGTATAGAAGGTATGTGCTTGCAATTTTTACCTTAACATTTATTCTTGGCATCTGAAGACAAGACGCTGTATATACTGCATCACTAAAGCATTATGCTTCTATTTCGTCTTCGCTTTGGTTCTTGAGATTCCGAGTTATGACTTGCTTCAGCTAACCGCTCTTTCTGAATCTCATCAGGTTATGAGGATGAAAGGTCAATGCTTATGTCCCAGAAGAGATTGGAGAAACGATTTGGTCAGTCTCCTATATTTACTGCATCCACCTTTATGACTCAAGGAGGCATACCACCTTCAACAAACCCAGCTTCTCTACTAAAGGAAGCCATCCATGTCATCAGCTGTGGATACGAGGACAAGACCGAATGGGGAAAAGAGGTTAGTTTGAGAGTCATAGTTTCCGTCATTCTTTTCTCTATGCGGAGATACGAAACTGGAAGTGAGATTTTCTTTTATTTTGTTTCAGATTGGCTGGATCTATGGTTCAGTTACTGAAGATATTCTTACTGGGTTTAAAATGCACGCAAGAGGGTGGATATCAATCTACTGCATGCCACCACGGCCTTGTTTCAAGGGTTCTGCGCCAATCAATCTGTCTGACCGTCTTAATCAAGTGCTCCGATGGGCCCTTGGGTCAGTTGAAATTCTGTTTAGCAGACATTGTCCTATCTGGTACAATTACGGTGGGCGGTTGAAACTTCTGGAGAGGGTGGCTTACATCAACACCATTGTTTATCCATTAACATCCCTCCCACTTATCGCCTATTGTGTGCTTCCTGCTATCTGCCTCCTCACCAACAAATTTATCATCCCCGAGGTTAGTCACAAGAAAGAAACCCTTTCACATGTGCAGAGCTATGTTCCTCTTGTTAAATCCCGCATTGCTAAAACCCTCACAATCAGGTGTCATTGTGTCTGATGTTGATATATTCTTCTTTCTGATATGCAGATCAGTAATTATGCTGGGATGTTCTTCATTCTCATGTTTGCCTCCATCTTTGCCACTGGTATATTGGAGCTCCGATGGAGTGGTGTCGGCATCGAGGACTGGTGGAGAAACGAGCAGTTCTGGGTTATCGGTGGCACATCTGCCCATCTTTTCGCGGTGTTCCAGGGTCTGCTCAAGGTGCTGGCCGGGATCGACACCAACTTCACTGTCACATCCAAGGCGAACGACGAGGACGGCGACTTCGCCGAGCTATACGTGTTCAAGTGGACCAGTCTCCTGATCCCTCCGACCACCGTCCTGGTCATCAACCTTGTGGGCATGGTGGCCGGCATATCATACGCCATCAACAGCGGCTACCAATCCTGGGGCCCGCTCTTCGGAAAGCTCTTCTTCTCGATCTGGGTGATCCTCCATCTCTACCCCTTCCTCAAGGGTCTCATGGGAAAGCAGAACCGCACGCCGACCATCGTCATCGTCTGGTCCATCCTCCTCGCCTCCATCTTCTCCCTCCTGTGGGTGAAGATCGACCCGTTCATATCCGACACCCAGAAGGCCGTCGCCATGGGGCAGTGCGGCGTCAACTGCTGATCGGATCATCGGCGCTCAAGAGTATCTGCCCCCCTCGTGTAAATACCGGAGGGGGTTAGATGGGATTTTTTTGGTTGTAGATGAAGACGGGAGGAGTTTATCTAAATTAATTGTTGCCCCTTTGGTTAGCCGCCCATGCTGCTGAGAACCACTGTCTACGAAACCTGCAGCAGCGTACATTGTGATTTTTTTTCTCCCCTTTCCCCCATTTGTGATATCTGTTCTTTGTTGCTTAGAGTATATTATGTCCGAATTGTATTTATACACACTGTGACACCGACTATTTATATAAGGCAGCTGTTGCATCAACTCTTCTGCAATTCTAGTGTCAACCGTGACATGGAATATGAATTGCCATGTATCTGCCTGATTGCATGATGCCAGCTTGATTGTGATTGTTCTATGGGTTAGTTAAAAATTTGGCATGAATGGGCGTGGCAATGTCTCAGTTGATAATGTTTGGTCTGCTAGTAGCCTGCTTTGATGCTTGATCGAACACTGCCGTTCGGCACCCAGCTGCGCAGCCTGTCAAATCGAGGCCCATTCGGCCATTCCCAAGAGCGCTGAATTGGTCTCATGAACAGCAAATTCGTGAAAAAACAGCAAAAACAAGTTCAAAGAAATCTGCTTTTTTTTTTGCATCCAAGATGCTCGAGTGCGCAAAGGTGCATGCAAATTTTCACGATGCTATGGCATTTTGAGAAGCCTGTGAAAGAGAACTGGCCCTCAAAGAAACTTCAAAAAATTGCACTGTTTGAACTTGATTTTGTTTTGTTGGGCATGAGCTCCTCGAATTTCATTGGAGCACAAAAAATTGCACGCTCCTACTGACTTGTCTCTTCCACCAAACTTCGTGTTTTCTCGTATGTGATGATCCTCTTCCATGTTTAGACTCTATATTTTTTCTGCGGAAACACGTTGAACAAAGTATTTCATAATCTCTGACATTCATTAATCGTTAGTGGCAATATTACAATGATTTTCTTGAAAAATCCGAGATTATATAGTGTAAACAACGGTGAGATGAGGGCAAAAAATATCACTCATCAGCGGCCCGATGTGCCACCATGCCCTCCCTCCTCCCAATCACGCGCTCGCCGTCGTGCCTCACCGCTGCTCACCCATGTCACTGACTTACGAGCCCTAGGAAGCTAGGCCTTTTAAATGTAAAATAGAAAAAAGTAAAGATTTTACGTGAACTAAGAATAGTGGCTGTCACAAAACTTTCCATCAATTATACGGCCATCACGTAAAATGGCTTTTATACAAGGCTTTATAGGGAAGCTATTGTGGTTGCTCTAAATGCATTAGCATGGTAGCCTCAGAGTTTGACAACTCTGTTTCTTAAATAAAGTTGTCACAATTCAAAAGCAGCCGCCTCCTCCTGTCCTCCTTCTCAAGAAAGATTATGGTTTCTCTGTCTGCATGTTACAGTTAATTAAGTGTTCATATCACAAAAACAAAGTTATTTATTTATTTGTTATTAGCTCAACATCTATATCTATACCAATATAAAAAGATCCAAAGGGGCAGTTCCAAACCATCTCGACCGTCAAATCATGTTATCTAGCGGTTCAAATCGCTCCAATGTTGAGCACCAAACACGTTTAACGCTCTAATTACCCATCACTGCCATATATGACTCAACGCTATCCCATGAAATCTGCCATATAATTAATATCCTACCATTCCCGTAAAAAAATAATTGATATCTTACCAAATACCAACGTACAACAGATATATCTTACCTAATATAAAATGCAACTAATATCCTACCTAATATAAACGTGCATTGCACGTACATTATTACTAGTTATAACTAAAAGCACATATCAATTCAAGTTGTCAAACCAAATGTAAAATCTGCAACATTCTGGGGTTCAATGGCTATAAACCAAACAATAACAACTTGCCAATTTTTTTGATTTTTTTCGAAACAATGACAATTTTTTGTCATGCCCTCACTTTGGTCATGCCAACAATTTGGTAAGGCAAATTGGGACAAAAACAGCCCGCATTGCCCACACGGCGAAACCACTGAGCAGTGAGCCTGCCCGACTCCCCCCAAAATCCCGAGCCTCGCCGTCGAGGCAGCAAACCCTAGCTCCCCCATTTCCAGTCGAATCGAGCGAGCCCTTGTCGGAGCAAGGCCGCGTGCGGTGACTGGTGGCGAGGATCCAAATCCTCCGTCTCGTGCTCGCCAGCCGCCGGCCATGGGGAAGAGGGAGGCCGCGGCGGCGGCGCCTGGGCCCGACAAGCCCGAACCCCACGGAGCTGCAGAGAAGCGGGCAAGGAGTGGCCACGGTGACGAGACGGCCGACGATTTCATCAGCGGGCTCCCCGATGTCGTCCTTGGCTCCATCATCTCCCTCCTCCCCACCAAGGACGGCGGCCGCACGCCGGTCCTCTCCCGCCGATGGCGCCACCTGTGGCGCTCCGCGCCTCTCAATCTCGCGGCCACCCTCGCCCCCGTCCGCACCTCCTCCCGTTGCGTCCCCGCCCGCACCTCCTTCCGCGTCCTACCCTCCGCCGTCTCCGAGATAATCTCACAGCACCCTGGCCCTGCCCGCCGGTTTTACTTGCGTTGCCCCGGCGCCGGAGACCCAGGCGCCGACGACCTCTGCGCCCAGGCGGAGAGCTGGCTTCACTCCCCGGCACTCGCCAACCTCGAGGAGCTCGATATCAGCTACGCCAACCCCCAGCTGCTGCCATCTGCGCTCCGCTCTGCATCCACCCTCCTCGTTGCCAAGATGAGCCATTGTGGTTTCCCCAACGAGATCGGGCCGTCCATGAACTTCCCCCTCCTCAAGCAGCTCTCCTTGATGGACGTTTACATCTCGGAGGATGTCTTCCACGATTTGCTCTCTGGTTGCCATGCCTTGGAGAGTCTTTACGTGTCCAAAGTTTTTGGTGTGAGATGCCTCCGTATTAGCTCGCCGAAAATCAGGAGCATCGGCTTCTATTTCCATAGCTCCAAACAAAAAGGAGAACTGGTCATCGAGGATGCTCCTCGGCTTGTAAGGTTACTAATACCTTATTATGGTGCCTATGACGATGATTGTGTTACTATCCGGGTAGTTAGGGCGCCTAAACTGGAGATATTGGGCCCTTTGCTACTCGTCGTCTCCAAGCTCCTAGTCTCCCAGGTAGCAGTAGCAGCATCCTTGAATCTTGCATTTGGCATTCCTTCATGCAGATAATTACTTATTTGTTATGTCTTTCTATATCTATTGTTTGTTTCCTTCAGGGAATAAGCCCAGTCAGCTCGGCAAACTCAATGCGCACCGTCAAGATTTTGGCTCTCAGGTCTTCTGGCCATGAATTGGACCCAGTTCTTAACATCCTCAGGCGGTTTCCTTGTCTGGAACAGCTCTATGTCATTGTGAGTACTCATCTTTGCTTGTTTCAAATATCTGATTTGATTGGCATATTATCTAGTCTAGTTTGCAACAGCTTCAACATATCCCTCTTATTTCCATTTGCAGTTTCACAAACACAATGAGCAGGATAAGAAAAATGGGCCTCGGTATGACCCACTACATCCAATTGAATGCCTTCAAACCCATCTCAAGAGAGTGGTGTTTCGGCCATTCACGGGCAATGACAAACAGTATGAATTCGCCAGGTTCTTTGTTTTGAATGCAGTAGTGTTAAACAAAGTTGAATTCGAAGGATTCGGTGACTACAACAGTGTATCGTTGGCTTATCAACACAGTTTTCTACAAGTAGAAAACAGAGCTTCTCGAGATGCTCAATTTGAATTCAGGAGATATATTCGTACCGAGCACCAGTTCGTAGAGCACATCCATGATTTGTCAGTGGTTGACCCGTTCAGCAGCCATAGCCAAGATTGATGCCTGAAGATTGCACCATCTTAGTGTCTTGTGTGCATTTTGTAGACGACATTGACGCGTGAAGATTGCATCGTCTTTCACATAAGTCTGCCCAAGTTCTAGTCTGGAGCTCCTCTCTTATTCTGGTAACTTATGAAGTTGCCCTTGTTAAAACTGGTAAAGATGTTTTTGGATGAAAAAATAACTGCACTGAAGTAAAATTCTGATGGGGAGGGATGCAAAAATATTCTGCCAAAAGTTGTAACTCGAGGCAGCTGGTAAGTGGTAACTCCATCTGCCAAAACTCATCCTAGGGTCTTATCCTATGCAATTATGGCTTTGTTCTGCCTATGCTGGGTGTTGGATATTCTGCTAATTATGGCTTATGAAAGGTCAGCCTGTGGCTTAGCCCCCTATGACTTTCTAGCTAGGAAGGAGATGCCTCTCTGTAATTTTAAGATATATCTGTATGTTATCAGCTAGAAGTTCTGCTGATGATCAACATGCTTCAGTTGGCTACTGTTTGATCTGTTATTATAGTTGAGTTCACTGAAATGGAATTGGTCACATCCTTGTGCAGATTTGCAAGTAATTTTCTTAACAGCGTCGTATTGGGCTAGGGACCTGAAGATAGTGTTGGCTTTGCCAGTGATTCTGGTGTATATTGCTTCTTAACCTGTTTTCAACATTACTACTAGATAAGTACTAGTAATTCTAAACATCTCTAAAGATCGTTCAATCCTATTTGCTAAAGATAGAGACAACCTTGTTACTTGCAAGACCAGATTTCGGTCTGCTAAAACTACCATTCGTTGTGTAGAAGGCTTTTTTAATCTATCTATTTGCCCTTTGATTGAAAAATACTACTCCTTTGGTCATCTAGTATTTTCAATGAAATTGACGACATCTCGTCGCTGGAGATTCTTATATCTTTCACATGAACATAAAAGAATCAGCAGGAAACCTCGTTGTGGGCTCTGGTAAATCAGTAGAAGAGCAAATGTTTTCAGGGACACAAGTAGAGGAAAAATGTTGGTACCCAATACTTGTGGCATGTATATAGAGGAAAAATGTTGGTACCCACCTAAAAAAAAGTGGTGTTATGGTCATTCTTGGGCTATGGGAAACGGCTTGAATTTGCGAGGTTCTTTGTATTGAATGCAAAGGCGCTAGACAAAATTGAATTTGAAGTATATATAATGAGTACAGCAGTGAAACGGTGGCTTATCAGCACATGCTGCTACAAATGGAAAACAGAGCTTCCGGAGATGCTCGGTTTGAATTCAGGATTAGCCCTACTAAATACGGACTGAGTGTCATGTTTTGAATTCAGGAATGCTTCATTCGGACCGAGCGCCATGTAAAGAAGCATATTCATGATTTGTCAGTGGTCAACCCCACAGCCATAGACGGCATTGGTGCCTGAAGATTTCACTGTCTTGTGCTCATTTTGTAGATGGTGTTGATGCCTGAAGATTGCATCATCTTCCGCATAAGTCTCATCTATTTCTTAGTCTAAAAATTCCTTGGTAATATTTCCAGTAACTTATTAAGTTACCCCTGTTAAAACTGCAAAAGATGTTCCTGAATCCAAAAATAGTGCCCTGTGGAAATTTTCCATGGGGAGGGGATGATAATACTGCCGGTCTGCTGAAACTTCTCCTACGGTCTTACCCTGCACAATTATGGCTTTGTTCTACCTAAGCTGGGCTAGAAACACTTGCTTGTGTGGGGAACTTAATTGTCTTTTCAGTTATACACATGCACGGGATGCTTAATTGCTGATTTGATCTTTTGCTTACATGTAGCATTTGTTTGATACTGGCAAAAGGTCAACCTGTAGGCTAGGCCTCTATGTTTTTGTAGCTAGGAGTTAAATTTTTGCTACAACAGTCTGGGGAAGTGAATGCTGCAATAACACCATATCTCTCTCCGACTGCAACTGGAACATGCTTCTTCTGCCTACTACTCCTACTTTGTTATGTTATTAGAGTATGGGTTACTGAAATTAAATTTTATTGCACCCTCGTACAATCTGGCAGGTAATCTTACTCTTTCTCTTTTAGCAAGAACAGCATTGGTTCCTTGTGTAGTGCTACATGCTTGTCAACTTGTTTGTACTTGCTGCCAGAGAGAATTAGTTTACTGCTTGCAAAACCTAACTTTTGCTGGATCTTTATCAGGATTCTCACTATTAGTTGGCTTGGAAGAAGGATGCTACTGTATCCGTATGAAGGGCGCGCGGTGGGCGTGCTTTTTCATTTCTTTTCATTATAATCTTTTAGGATTGGTATAAGTGGTGCTACTGCGCGGGTGCTCAACGGTTTTTATTTATAAAACCAGGAGATTTCGTCAAAATGGAGAGTTTCTGTTAAAAGCGTGACGAAACGAGAGGGGTTCGGCTTCCTCCTAGTTTTATGTCCCACTGAAGATTCTGACCAAAAGAAATTCAGAGGGCGATGCACCAGTCCCTGAACGTCCTCTTGCTATACATATCATTTGTAGAAACCTGCAGAATGTTCTTGGCTCAGGCACAGCCGTAACAAATTTGGTTTCTACCAACAACAACAACAAAAAAGGTTCCTCGCGCTTCTCCTCCTTCTTTTGTTTCTTTTTTTTTTCACATGTGTTTGAGAGTTCAAGGTTATAAATTAAACCAAGTGGTTAGTTTGGAGTTGAAATGTGGACTTTTCTAAAAAATAATCACCATAACATGGCGTATATCTTTATTTTGTAGACCACATAGAGGTAACCATACCAAGTGGCGTAGACACTCTTATGGCTATTTTCATGCCATAATATGTGTACTTTCATTTTTTTCTTTGAGGTAATCATTACCAAGCAGTGTAGACCTTACTCTTATGGTACTTTGTAAAACGTTGTGTTAATTAAAAACACTATGAAGGTAAGCACCAAGGGGCCGTGTAGACCTCACAGTTGTGAACAAAGCCATACATTGGTACTTTGTAAAACGTTGTGTTAATTAAAAACACTATGAAGGTAAGCACCAAGGGGCCGTGTAGACCTCACAGTTGTGAACAAAGTCATACATTGTCATAAATGCAATCCGTAAGATATGTGCAAAAATTAAAAGTAGTCATATCATTTTCAAACATAATCAACATATAGTAATTAAAATTGCATCCATACATCTGTTGACAGAAAATGTGCAGACATCACATAGTAATATGTTAGGAATTACTAACAAACGCAGATGTAGAGAAAATTGAGAAACCTAAACCCTAATTGTAAAAGAAAACATTTTTTTGTTTGTATTTTTTTTTTCATTTTTTTGTTTGCAATGTGCCACAAAAGCTAAAAGGCAAGTTCTACAGGACGGCGGTTCGACCCGCAATGTTGTATGGCATTGAGTGTTAGCCGACTAAAAGGCGACATGTTCAACAATTAGGTGTGGCGGAGATGCGTATGTTGAGATGGATGTGTGGCCACACGAGGAATAATCGAGTCCGGAATGATGATATACGAGATATAGTTGGGATAGCACCAATTGAAGAGAAGCTTGTCCAACATCGTCTGAGATGGTTTGAGCATATTCAGCACAGGCCTCCAGAAGCTCCAGTGCATAGCGGACGGCTAAACCGTGCGGAGAATGTCAAGAGAGGGCGGGGTAGACAGAATTTGACATGGGATGAGTCCGTTAAGAAAGACCCGAAGGATTGGAGTATCACCAAAGAGCTAGCTATGGACTGGGGTGCGTGGAAGCTTGCTATCCATGTGCCAGAGCCATGAGTTGGTTGCAAGATCTTATGAGTTTCACCAAAATTACTAGTTGAGGAGTACACGTTGCAAAGATCACTCCAACTCCCCTGGTTGCTACAAGTGGTGCACATGCAGCGCGACACTTGTCGCAACTTGGGAGTTTTTTCTTTTTTCGTAGATCCGTTTATTCTAAACATTTTATCTTTCAAACCGTACGTCCAAACACTACAAGAAATATGTCAATTAGTGACCTTCTGTCAGTGATCCTAGAAGAATTGGTCATAGCTCTATGACCATCTGAGACCAATTGGTCAAAAGCTGTTCGGGGGGCTTCAAACCCTAAACCATTGTGACCATTTTGGTCAGAAAGGTCGTAATTTCCTTACACGAAATGGTCACAAAGCAAACAATGCTGGTCCGCTGCCTTATTTCTAGTTGTTAACGACCAATATAGATGGTCATAGCCTTGTAGATTGTGGTGGGTTGTGATGACTACGCGCCATCTCATCAGTTTTGCCTATGTGTCATGTCCATGTGTCAATTTTTGCCCTAGGTTGTGAAGCAACCTATATTTCTGTTATTCCAAAAATTTCAAAAAAATCTCATAAATTGTTTGGATCATATCTTCATCAAATATGTCAAAAACCTTCCTTGCCTAGTTCAAAAATAACTCAATAATATTCATTTTCCTATTCTGTTCAGAGCAGCAGTTTGTGAAGGAAGTGATATTTATATATTCTTGATTTCCCTAAAAATTTGTGAAGACGGTCTTCTTAGTAACTGATCATCCTCAGCCAAAACTCACGCCCATTAGCCATGTGCATTTCCCGTACCGCAAATCAAACACTTGGCTGCTTATTCATGTTTGAGCATCGATCGGTCTCCTCGTAAGAATCTTATGTTATAATTTTCTTCCTAGCATCTAACTGGGGAGTGACCAACCCACTAGACATGCCTAGGCCGCCCAAAACGCATGGCAACGCCACAGTCACGCGATGACCACGCGGCGGGCATGCGAGCTTATGTGCTCTAGAGTTGGGGCCCTCAGCCACCGTCCAAACCTCGATGTCTCGCCATCAAACCATGTATTTATGATTAAATAGATACTTATTTACCTAGAAATGATTTTTGGAAAAAATAAAGAGCAAACTATGAGGCACCTATAGTTCAAATTTGACCCGCTTCCAACTGAATCAGCGGGAATTTGTCTTTTTCACCAGAGGTGGATCAAAACTTTTGACACCCAATCATTTTGTCAATTGTGCATTATATATGTCTTAGTATTTTATAAAATTGATTAGGTCCAATTTTGCAACAAATATATGGTAGATCCTTCACAAAAAAACTCATTTTGGGCCCTCGAAAAAATGGAAAATGAATTTTTTGTCCAAAGAAAATGAAAACTTCCTTAGGCAACATTGTTTGTCATTCCAATATGCACCCTTGTGCATGATATGAGGTCATTTGAACAAACTATGCCATGAATGTGGCCATAAGATTGATCATTTGGCTTGAAAGCCATGAATCTTCACACATGATAGCTTATTTCTGAGAACACTTTTTTAAAATAATTACCGTATTACAAGTTTATTATTTTTCCTGGAAACTTGGTCACATATAATGACACAATGCGAAGGTTTTCCAATTTTTTGATTTTTTTTGAATTTTTTATGCCCGTTTCAAAATGCGGTCAAAACGACGGGCTTGACCGTTCCTAGCTAGTGGTTGAATCTTGGAATTGTTTTGGTGTTTCTCCGATTAAATAGATACTTATTTACCTATAAATGATTTTTGGAAAAAAATAAAGAGCAAACTACGAGGTAGCTACAGTTCAAATTTGACCCGCTTCCAGCTGAATCAGCGGGAATTTGTCTTTTTCACCAGAGGTGGATCAAATTTTTTGACACCCAACCATTTTGTCAATTGTGCATTATATATGTCTTAGTATTTTATAAAATTGATTAGGTCATATTTTACAACAAATATATGGTAGGTCCTTCACAAAAAAACTCATTTTGGGCACTCGGGAAAATGGAAAATGTATTTTCCGTGAAAAGAAAATGAAAACTCCCTTAGGCAACATTGTTTGGAATTCCAAGATGCACCCTTGTGCACAATATAAGATCATTTGAATAAACTATACCATGAATGTGGCCATAAGATTGATCATTTGGCTTGAAAGCCATGAATCTTGAGACATGATAGCTCATTTCTGAGAACACTTTTTTAAAATAGTTACCGTATTACAAGTTTATTATTTTTCCTGGAAACTTGGTCACATATAATGACTCAATGCAAAGGTTTTACAATTTTTTTGTTTTTTTTGAATTTTTTATGCCCGTTTCAAAATGCGGTCAAAACGGCGGGCTTGACCGTTCCTAGCTAGTAGTTGAATCTTGGAATTTTTTTGGTGTATCTCTGATTAAATAAATACTTATTTACCTAGAAATGATTTTTGGAAAAAATAAAGAGCAAACTACAAGGTAGCTACAGTTGAAATTTGACCCGTTTGCAGCTAAATCAGCAGGAATTTGTCTTTTTCACCAGAGGTGGATCAAAACTTTTTACACCCAACCATTTTGTCAATTGTGCATTATATATGGACTAGAATTTTATAAAATTGATTAGGTCCAATTTTGCAACAAATATATGGTAGGTCCTTCACAAAAAACTCATTTTGGGCACTCGGAAAAATGAAAAATGTATTTTCCGTTCAAAGAAAATGAAAACTCCCTTAGGCAACATTGTTTGTCATTCCAAGATGCACCCTGGTGCACAATATGAGATCATTTGAACAAACTATACCTTTGTTTCTGTCTATGCCTTCTTTAGTGTTTTGCTAGCTAACTAGTCTAGCACTGTTGCTAACCTGATTGGCGTTTTGAAATATGAAGATGCATGTAAGCAGTGTTGCTGGCAATCTGGCACATCATATCTACACTTGTTCTTCGTGGCTGGATCAACGCGATGCGTTCCTGACATTTTTTCTCTCCGTCTTTGTGGTTGGGCAGATGGAGAGGGTGCTCAAGGATGATGCCATCTAGGAGAAGGGCGAGCGCGCCAGGATGGTAACCACCCCTGATCTGCTTGTTTTCCTTCTTGGTCTCACTGGGTCGGTTTGTTCATCCATTGGTTCGATGGCGCTGCTTCCATTGTGTGCAATTAGTTTATATTGATCTCAATTAGACTGCAAAATCCATAGATTGTTAGTTCGACAAGTACAAGACCAACAACCTGACTGCCGGCTTCGCTTATAGGATATGTAGGTAACTGCGGCACACACACACACACACACACACACTGATGCTGTATTGCTGTTGCATAATGTGTTTTTGCAACTGTGCGCAATGAGTTTACGGGTCTCCTTTGACTGCGGAAGCTGAATATCACTCCCTCCGTTCATAAATAAGTGATGTGCAAAGAGGTTGCCTTCAGTTTACTTTCTGCCTGTAGAGTTACTGTGTTAAATATTGAATGAAGCATTCGGGTAGTTGCATCTCTTGGGTCAAGTGTTTCTGATGGATTTTAAAATCAGACCATATGTTTTCTTATAAGAAAACTATATTGATGGTTGAAAGATTTTATATGCTTCTGATGCGTGATCCTTCTAATGCTAGGTGATTTGTTTCTTGGAATTTGGAAGAGGAAGACGATGAAGCGTGGTGGTTATCTATCAATATGCCTTGTGTTCTGGTTGTACTTCATAGCTAGTTTCATTGTATTTTGTACTGGTCTGGTTGTATGAACAGTATGTAAAGATTGTAATAGGCTACACTTATTGGTCTGGTTGTATTTTGTACTGGTCTGGTTGTACTGGTCTGGTTGTACTGGTCTGGTCATTTTAAGTATATAGTTCTATTTCATTTGAAATATTTGTCATGAAATAGTTCTGTTTCTTTGTACTGTGAAAATGTGAGAAATAGAAAGTTGATGAGTTAGACTTACTTATTGGTAGAGGCCAAGGCCCAAAACGTGAATGGCATGCAAAAAGGCTGAGGCCCAAAAAAGAAGTCAACTTTTAAAAGGCAGAGGCGCAAAAAGAAATGGACCGTAAAGTTCTGTCTTAGAAACCAAACAGGGCGAATTGCTGGGCTTGGCCCATGTAGCTAGCGTAAATTGACAGGAAAAAACATATATAAAAGGCTGAATTAATGGGCTAGGCCCATGTAAAACACTCAATTGGACCGGGCTGAATCTTGTGCCACATCAGCTTGCCACGCTGGATGCCTACGTGGACTGGGGAGGTTGCTAATGACTAAAACGCCACAGTAGACATGTTTTGGTCATAAACGTCCACGACCATTGCAGAAGAAAGGTCGCTATAGTCAGTTTACGACGACCAGCGTTTGACCTTCTGTTTTTGGTCATAAAAAGGTCACAAATGG